>NC_089812.1:23485911-23785911 GCF_029633855.1 Hoplias malabaricus | reverse complement strand
CCTGAGATCAGTCCTCTCACTCCTCCAGGGCCTCCAGACCGCCTCTTTGGGATTAGCACCCAATTATGGTCTGGTTCCTATCAAACTCTGTGTCAATCTTAATGAGTTTTAGCACATGACAGTCACTTTGATCCAGTGAGAGACCTCAGAGGCTACAGAGAGGAATGGCTCGGATGTATATGGATGCTCACGATTGACGAAAAGAATGCTGGGAGACGTTAATTATTTAAGAGAAGGCATTCTGGTGCTGAGGAAGCATCTGGCTGTCAGTCCGCTGCTCAGATTTTCAATGAGCTGTTCTGAAATTGTGATGCATTTAACCAAACTAGTTCTTGCCTAAATAACCCACTGACCTCACCGTTTGAAGTAGTTGCCAAGTATGGTCATTTTTAACCTGTAGAAAATTTTATAGGAGAAATAAATGATTTTTAACACAAAAAGTAGCAAACAATGTAAAAGCCATCTTTAGTATATATATATATATTCTTCATCTTTGATTGAAACCAATTTATGCTCCATGGAGTGGGTCCCCACATAGAGGTGGCCATGTTTAAAATAAATTTAGGACAGAACCTCTGATACATTTAGTCCTATAAGCGTTGGTATAAGGTCTTTTTCACTCAATTTGAAGAAGATCCATTGAAGAAGATGGATTATTGCTCCTTTAAGATGCTCCTTTATAGTCTTTTGACTCTGAAGAAGGCTAAAATGAGTTTGATTGGTGCGTGTCTTTGACAAGAAATATTTAATATTTAATATTTAAGCTAAGTATAAAGATATCTATCCAGCTCCATCTGCTGTTTGTGCCATGTGTGAGTTTGGTGCTCTCTTTGTTCAAGCATTTAAACATTTACCGCAGTTCATCAGAGCTTTTATCCAGTTAATTACACCAGTGTCCAGCCTCGGAGATGAGTGTCTGCTTAAGAGAGACAGACAAACTCCCAGATGGCGTCCCCTCAGGACCTGTTTTAGTCGTCCCTGCTTAAGACACGTTGATAAATGTAATGGACATTGGTGTTACTGCTGGGATTAGTAGAGCATGAACTGCAAAAGAAATGCCATTTTTATGTTTGTCTCATGTAGAGAACTTCCATCCATCCATCCATTATCTGTAACCGCTTATCCAATTTAGGGTCGCGGGGGGTCCAGAGCCTACCTGGAATCATCGGGCGCAAGGCGGGAATACACCCTGGAGGGGACATGTAGAGAACTTATTTAAGTTATTTTATCAGCAAAGTGAGCAGTTTGACCTGGAGTACTTAATCTTTGGCGTAGGACTCTATCCACTGTTACCAACAAATAGACATTCATTAACTGGAAAATTATTCATTCATTCATTCATTGACTGTAACCCTTATCCAGTTCAGGGTCGCGGTGGGTCCGGAGCCTACCCGGAATCACTGGGCACAAGGCAGGAACACACCCTGGAAGGGGCACCAGTCCTTCACAGGGCAACACACACTCACACATTAACTCTCACACTCACACCTATGGACACTTTGGAGTCACCAATCCACCTACCAACGTGTGTTTTTTAACCTTGGGAGGAAACCAGAGCCCCCAGAGGAAACTCACGCAGACAAGGGAAGAACACACCAAATTCCTTGCAGTGTGGAAAATTAGACTACATTTATTTGTGGAGAAATATAACCTGGTAATAAACGTATGTCGTAATGTAGTTTAAAAAAATAGACAGATAATATTTCACAGTATCCTAATATTGCTTAAATATTCAGCATTTTTCGAATATCATACATATTTAATCAAATATACACTGATTTTAAACATGGCAGCCCCTATTTTGGGGAACCCGCTCTTTGGAGCATAATCTCATCAATCCAAGGACTACAAAACATGTTGATAGTGTCAATTTATAGAAAAAGCATATGTAATATTATTAAATAGTTATTTAAAATATTATTATATAGGTTTGTAAATGTAATTGATAATCACTTATTGTCATTGTTTGTCTCTTCTGGCATCTTCTTTGCGCAGACAGTTGATAATGACTCACACCTGCAGCTGCTCAGAGACTCATTAGCTTCTTAAAACCGTGTATTTGAGCAAATATTTCTGAAATCTGCTATGTAGGTTACCAGTGTTCTGAGTGTTGTTTATTTTGTCTTGTATCCCTGTTTCTGACTCTCCTGTTTTGACTGTAGATTTACCTGTTTTCTGAGTTACTGCCTGTTGACACTTACCTGGCCTGATGAAAACTTGCAGCTAAACCCCCAAAAACTATAGCATATGCATCCTGTCTACTCACCTCCATTATCACACTTGGACATTTTAGATCATAATTTTTATTGTAAAAAATGACTTTTACTGTTGAACTATTTTAAGCAATTAACTGCTTTTACAAAATTGATTCCGGTCAGTTTTTTTGGATCTGTGCCACTTTAATGGACATCAGTGTTAATGCAGGGCTTAGTTGAGCTGGATTTATTTTTGCACAGTTTTGATTAATACAATATAACCATATGCACCCTGGGTTTAATTTCAGACTGTGCTTTTTTTGGACAGCACACTGCAGAATAAACTTATCCGAGTGTGAACTGGGTCTTTTCTCTTTTGGTTTAAAGATAGACTGGCTGGTGGTATTGAATGACACCCACCCCCTCACCACGTGCTTGCTCAGTGTGTGGTGTCTGTGGCTTCCCACACGGCACTGGGCTCAGAGTGGATCTGCACTAAACTGAGCTGTACTCACATTAAGAGCCTTTTGAGGATGAAGGGGAGGGGGTTACCACGGCGATTCAGTCACAGGAGAGCTTTTATCAATGAGCGCTCTGTCTCACCTCAGCAACATCCTAACCACTATTGTCAGCTCAACGGCCCACTCTTATGAAAGGGAACAACAGTTTGTAAAGACGCCAGCAAGACGTTTGATTGGCTGACAGTCCACCCAGCTACAGCCAATCGCTGTGAATAACAGTGTCCAGGGTTTCAGCAGAAAAGCTGTTGAGAATCTGTAGAGGATGTCCAAATGTCTGCCACTATCAACATGGTTCCTGTATCCTCATGCGTGCCTACAAATGCAGGTTTCACTGGAGTAATGCCAATTTTAATTTCCTAAAAACACTTTCAGGAATGCAGTGAATGTAATGGTTTTGTACCAAATGTTTTTTCAAGGGCTATTTGTTTCAGACGTTTGCAAAAATACAATCATAGCATACCTCACACTGCAGCAAGAGGCGTGCATTCCTGCATCTATTCAAATGGAGAGAAGCAGCGTTCTGTTATTTTATTTGTGCTTATATGATTTTCCTCATGTCCTTAGATAATTACATTCGATGTTTATAATGATGTATATGGAAAAGATAACATTTCTACACAGTGTAATGTAGTTTTCACGATACCATCCTTCAGATGAGACATAAAGGTCCTGACTCTCTGAGGTCATAAAAAAATCCCTTGGCATTTCCTCAAAAATCGTCGAGCTGTGACCTTAACGCTAGGCTAAATCTACCACTGTGGACACGTCTGGCCTCCTAATCACCCCCCATCTTGACTCAATCATTCTCCCTCACCTCCCCTCTACCTAATAGCTGATGTGTGGTGAACACACTGGCTTCGCATTGACCGGGTGGATGCTGTACATTTGTGGAAGTTGGAGCGCGGTTCTAGAAAGGCATTGTATGCAATTGGATGTCAATGTAATTAATTCATCATCTTAATATATTTTTGCCGCATCACCCATTCCTACATGCAGGTCACCACTGTACATTTCAGTACTGATTCTCTGAGGAGGAGGAGGTTAATGTTGTCCCCTAAGACATCATTGGTCATTGTATGGGGTCGAAGAGGTAGTGTGTGCACTAGGATAATGAGAATGTGCATTGTTGTAAAGCAGTCGGGATGTAGTCAGATCCAGAGGCTATTTGGGAGAGGGAGGGTATGGAAGCGAATAGGCTGATTAAACAGCTAATCTGTGTGTGGCTCTAGTGAGAAGAGGATAATGCAGAGCTTGGGTCAGCTGATATTCTATACAGGGATTTACCAAGAGTACTGCCCAACCCGCCTTTCTACTGCTGTGTTAAGGGCAAGGATGTATTGTGGGGTGGGGTGGGGGGTGTTCTGTAATGTTTTAGAGTATCGCAAGCTCTAGTTAGGCTGAAGTTTATCAGATAAGTGTTAATTATATGCAAGCAGTCTGAAGCTCTTTTGTCTGCATAGTAATTCTGCACTCACTCACATACATTTTCTGTCTCTCCTGTTCTTTCAGTCTGATGTATGGGAGTTCCAGATCCTCCCATCCAGACTCAGAACTACTCCATCGTCAAGCATATGCCACAGCACACCCCCTGCAGGGCTATGCGACCAATCATCACCCAGGAAGCTCTGGACAGGGCGGAGCTTGGGGTGCAGCTGGCCGGAGTTTAGGTAAGGGGCACCCTCTTGTTTGTCTGCCTTGATTTTCTTATGCGCCTGTTGGGATTTGTCCAATATTGCTGCAAAGTAAGCATTGATTTGAAGCATTCTGAGTCATCTGAGTCATCTCTCCTCATTTCAGTATAATGAGTATCTCTTGTCCCTGTCCCCCAGGGCTGTCAGGCTTGTTTGATGCTGGGCTGCACCATGCTGGCTCCTCAGGACCTGACGCTTCCGTCATGAACCTGATCTCCGCTCTGGAGTCCCGAGGTCCACAGCCTCCCCCTTCGGCCTCCTCCCTCCTCTCTCAGTTCCGTACCCCCTCATGGCAGACTGGTACGTAACTGTGCCGCATCTCTTTTTTTTCTCTACTGGATGAATACACTGATTGCAGTCATTTATTAAATGGCAAATAGACATGTTTACACAGATGTATTTTTAACCTGTTGATCCTGCTGTTTGTTTTCTGTCTCCGCACTCCAGCAATGCATACTCCAGCCCCTGCGGAGCTCTTCATCTCCAGCGCGTTGCCTGGCTCTGGTTCCTTCCCTTCCTCCTCCGCCCTGTCGGCATATCAGCACCCTGCCTCTTTCCCAGGGCGCTCCTTCCCTGGAGTAACCTCATCGTTGTCTCTCCAGGACACCCCCACATTCAGCCCAACCTCCAATGGCCTCCTATCACCGCACGACCCATTGCTGCACATAAAAACCCCCTCACAGTCCAGCCTGGGCTTTGACCGTCTCCTTTCGTCTCAAAGTGCAGCAGCAGCAGCATACCGAGGAGCTCAGGAGCCTTCCAACGCTCCTCCTTCAGCTCAAGCGTCCTCATCCTCCTCCTCTCGCCACCTAGCTCCCCCCCAGTTTAACCTGCTCTCCTCACAGCTACAAGACCAGTCCTCCCAGCTGTACAATGCTTCTGTATTCTCCTCAACGCCTGGACCACCACAGCCCCCTTCCTCCCAAGAAAGAGCCATTCCTAGGCAAGACAGTGTGATTAAGCACTACCAGAGACCTTCTCCTGCACAATCCCAGTTGTCCTCCTCCACACCACACCCCCTGCAACATTATCTTAGTTGTGGAGCTTCGGGCTACCAACAGATCTCCCACCATAGGCACGGAGGGGTGAATTGTAGTCCTCTGGGTGACCAGAGCCCATCATCTGACCCCAAACCCTCACCTCGATCAGAGCAAGTTTACCGTCCCATAATCCAGCCTCCATATAGCTCCTCCTCCACATCTTCCTCAGCCACAGGAAGTGGCATTGGCAAAACAGGCAAGAGTTCTAGTTCAAGCAGTGGCTACTCATCCTCTAGCTCTTCATCATCCAGAACACCTCACACACCTCCTTCAGCTTCCTCCACTTCGTCGTCCTCCTCTGCTTCATCTAACCCCAGTGCTTCGTCCAGCTCCTCCTCGGCTCCTTCACGACAGCAGCCACCGCCACAACCTGCACCCCAACCTCCTCCACCACCTCCCCCACCTCCTCCTGTGTCGTCTTCTGCAGCACAGCAGCCTCCTCCCAAACCCTGCCTTTCCACATATGGCTCTCCTGTCGCTCCTGTTAAACCTGTCGCTGGGCTTCCTGGCCAAACCCCACCACAGCAACAACACTCACAATCATATTCACCAAGTCAACCCCAGCCCTCCCATCTTTCCCAACCTTATGGAGGATTCAGCTCTCCGCAAGCCCAGGATCTGAGCTCTGGGCCTGGGGGGTCAGGAAAAGGTTTTGGAGGTCTCGGAGCAACAGGACGTTCGTTTTCAGCCGAGGTTGTGTATGGTTCTGAATCAGGATATGGTTCTTTACCACCCTCTCTTGGAGGAGCAGGAAGCCCTTCAATGGGCTATGGGGGTCCAGGACATTCGCCTGCTCTTATTGGATCTGGAGGGGGTACAGGTGCAACGAGTAGTGGTGCTGGCTCAGGAGGGGGAAGTTCAGGGGGTGGAGGTGCAAGCAGTAACAGTGTTGCAAGTGGTGGAGGTGGAGGATCATACCACCTACCAGACTCCAGCCCATCTCCCTCAAGTAATTCTGGAATCATTCGCCCAGGATTGCACTCCCCTGCCCCGACTCGCCCTGCACAGTCTCCAGGAGGAACTGGGGGTACCAAGTACCTGTCTTCAGTTCTCTCTCCTGCTTTCCTTGCATCTCCACAGGGATACTCGGACACGAGGGCGCCACAGCCACAAACGCAGTCCTATCATCCAGCACCACCGAAGTCCAAGTCAGAGTCTGATATGCTCAGCATTGAACGTCCCCAAGAGGAGGACGAGGAAGACGACGATGATTTTCTTATTCAGCACTTACTGCACTCTCAGAGTCCAGCTCCTCCGCCTTCTCAGCACCACACTCAGCAACAGCCACCACAGGTTCCTTCCCAGCAGCAGCCACAGTCCCAGTCTGTGTCCCAAAGTAGAGAAGGAGCAAAAGGGATGTCTGCCTATGAGCTGAACAAGGTTTCTGAGGAACGCTACCATCTACAAAGTGTCATTCGCACCAACAATGCCACCAATAATGTGGATCCTGGTGCAGCGAGCACCACTGGATTAAATACTGGTTCAGAGAGTCAGCTGGAGATGTCTCTCAAAAAGCAGCAACAAGCAAAGACTGACAGATCAGTGCCTGGAGCTGGGGCAAACGGAGGACGAGGGGGAATGGATTCCCTCTCTCACGCTCATCCCCATGCACCTCACACTCACCAACACGACTCCCTTGGCTCAGTGGTCCATTATGGCCGAGGAGACCCTTACAGCCACCAGACACACCAACATCAGCATCATTCTTCGCATTCCTCCCACACAGGGCACTCCCAACACACACAGCACTCGCACCCGCATTCTCTGTCTCACTCCCACTTGGACCTCAAGAAAGCTCCAGATCCCTCAGAGCTCCCCTATTTGAGAAAGACTCCAGATCTGCAGCAGAGACAGTCACAGACGTCCCTTTCCCACATGGATTCACCACCTGACCAGACTCAGCAACCTCAGCAGGCTCACCTTCTCCAGTCTGTTCTCTCTCACACCACACGTAACAAAATGGAAGCTCAACAGGCTCCTCAGCAGCAGCACTCTATGAGCCAGCAGACGTTAATGGGACAAGCTGGAGGTCTTGGTACTACTAGCGGCGGGGGAGTGGAAAACCAGCCGCAGGCCTCTCAGCTTCAGCTCCAGCTTCAGTCCCAGGCGATGGAGGCCCACTATGGGCATGAAGCACAGCGAAACCAAAGCCAGCCAAGTCAGAGTTCTGTCTCACAGCTAGATATGCTTGAGCGGTCACTCTCAAGGACTAACAGTCGTGACGGTACAGGGCCCACTGAAAGGATTGTCGGTGGAGATGGAAGCACCGGCGAGCATCATAGACCACAGCAGCAGCAGCAGCAGCAACAACAGCTGCAGCAACAACAGCTGCAGCAGCAGCAGCAGCAGCAGCAACATAGGATCCCCTCACACCACCAGTCCCACCATCCCCAGCAAACACCTTCAGAACTCGATTTCCTGAATGAGACAAACCTGAGCATGTCAACCCCAACACATCTGCACCATATGGCTTCCCACCACACGCATCCCCATGCCCACCACCAGCCACAGTCCCACCCTCATCACCAACACTCTCACCAGCACGCTCACCACATGTCAGCCAATTCGGCCCCGCTGCAGCCCCAGGCCCAGCCCAGGGAACCCGAGCCTCAGCTTGGCCAGGCACAGCTAGATCAGCTGAAAGAGCACCAGTTTGACACAGAAAGTCCGGTAGGGAAACCAACACAGAGTCAGGGACAGAACCAGCAGCAACAGCAGCAGAGGTTTGTGCCTCTGACTTCCATTTGTTTCCCTGACTCTCTTCTACAAGATGAAGACCGTTCGTTTTTCCCAGGAATGGAGGACATGTTCTGCCATGAGGACTATAAGTCAAGTTGTGCAGGAGGAGGAGGTGCAGGACAAGGAGACCAGGACATGGTGTCTGAAGGCCGGGTGAACGTTCAAGACGGCATTGAATCTGTTAAGACGGTTGGAGGGGCAGGTGGGTATGACATGATGGGTCACCATGGTGACCAAGGGTATGGTCAGTACTGTCACAGTCTTTCTGAATCTGGCAACGGGACCATGCATCTAGATTTGGACTCCTTGAAAACCCATGAACTCCCATCCACTGTGAACACAGAGCAACTGGGGCTAATCCAGTCTCAGACCCCGGGCATTGGAATGGGTGGGGCAGCTTCTGGTGTAGATGGAACAGGGAATAAAATGATGGGAACAGCTGGTGTAGGAGGTGGATCTGGAACAGGGGGGCTGACTACACCTATCTTCTGTTCTTCCAGACCCAAAAAACTACTCAAAACCAGCTCTTTTCACCTTCTGAAACAGCGGCGGGACCCCAATTCTCAACCACAGACTAAGAAAACATACGCCCAGGAATATGAGTTTGAGGACGATGAAGATAAAGCAGATGTCCCTGCTGACATTCGACTAAACAGTAGACGACTTCCAGATTTACTACCTGACCTGGTGTCTAGCTGCCGAAAGTCTGGTGGCGGTTCTGGGGTTGGTAGTCTAAGTCCCCTAATGAGTGACTTGGATTTCTGCCACCCCTCAGGGTACCCGTCTCTCGGACCACCCCCACAGCTACTTCCACACGATGGGCCAAAGAAAAGGGGCAGAAAGCCCACCAAACCCAAACGAGAAGGCCCTCCACGGCCTAGAGGAAGACCCCGTATCCGTCCATTACCAGAGCCTCCGTATTGCAGAGGCCTGATGGGACCTGGTGCCGGTGAGAATCGGAGAGGCCGTGGTCGAGGAAGGGGTCGTGGCAGGAAAGATGATCTCATGTTGGAAATGCATAGAGACATGAACAAAGGACAGAATTACCATCAACAGCCTCATCAGCAAGCACCTCCTCTCCATCACCAACAACAGCAACAACAACTTCAACAACAACAACAGCAACAACAACACTTACAGCAACATATGCACCACCATCCTCAAACCCAGCAGCATCTCCAAACACAGCAGCAGCAGCACATGCACCAACAGCAACACCTGCACACACAACACCATCAGCAACATCTACATCAACAGCAGCAGCAACATCATCAACAGCAGCCACAGCACCAACAACATCAACAACAACATCAGCCCCAACAACAGTATCAGGAGCCCATCAAACCTATAAAGGTGAGGGAAGGAGGTAGAAGATTCAAGAGGTTTATGGTCATACTGTTGTTATACTGACACCTAGTGGCCTGCATATATGTTAGGACATTCTGTCCTAAACCTATTTTACACATGGTCCCCCCAATGTGGGGGACCCACTCTATGGAGCATAAACCAGATCATTTAGGGACTACATAGCAGCTTGATTTTTCATCTCTGCACATTATCGATAAAAATGTGAAAATAATCATCACTTTTATCTTATGTCTGTTTTGTGTGTGTGTGTGTGTGTGTGTGTGTGTTTGTTTGTTAAATATGATTTATTGCTTCTTTAAATAATTCAGAATATCATACAGGCAGCTTTCTTTGTTTTCCCAATCCTAGATCAAGCTCCCTCTTCCCTCCATGCCTTCATCAGACTCCCTGCTGAGGACAGACTCCTTGTCGAGCACGGATCCAGTTCTGTCTGATGGCTCAGTGGGATCTGCTCCATCTTTAGGCCTGAGCCCTGGGCCCACATCTGGACTGGACATGAACAGGGCTGACCTGAACCGAGTTCAAGAAAAGATGAAGCAGAAGGACCAAGAGGTAAATAAAATAGAGAAAGACAGAGTATCATTTTTTCCTCCCCTTAATTGCAGTTTTATCTTTCAGGCTGAGAGACACCCGGGTGCTAGTGTGTTTCAGATAAGGGCTTTTTAAATATTTTTTTAGCTGAGGGCCTGTAAAATCAAAGGAAAATGAAGTTCTGATGATTTAGTAAAGACACTGAGCCCTGTCTGTTTGTAAAACTGAATTATTATTTTTTTAATATTAAATGATTTTATGTGTCTCATCATGTCATCAAACTCTGTTTATTAGTCATTGTCAAAAATGTAAAATAATAAAATGGTGTATACTGGGTTTTGTTTGTAATGTAATAATCACATTCTAATGTAATTCTAATGTACTGAAACCCACACCTGTTCTTTTTGGTATTTACATCTGTGTGTTGTACTGAGTCAGTCTGAAGCAGAGAATAATGTCAGTGTTAAAAAGCTATAGCAAGGTTTATGAAATAATCCTCTGTGACCTTCACAGCGAGTTTAGATGTAACCCCCTTTATTATTTTCAGGAAATTTTAAACATACAATCTGCACAGAGTGCATGAACTGAAATAAAAAGAAAACATGTTTCAGTCTGTGCACATAAAGACCATCCGTTTTTCAGAACCTAAAGATGGTGAAAGTTTAATCAAAAGATCCCTCTCTCTATGCCTTTGTGCAAAATTGTACTTGTGAAATTGCTCTTGTTGCCTCAGCAACAGGTAACCTCAGAAGAGAGGGAAGGAGTTAGGAACAGGGTGGTGTAATGTGTAGATAGCTTTAGTTATTGCATATGTAATATTGTGTTATCTATGGTTCATTCACAGATGCCCTGGGAGAGAGACATGGATGAAGAACTGACCCCAGAGGCCTGGGCTACCATGCAAAAACTGTCTAGCTCAGTAAGGCACTTGTTCAAGCTCTTGTTGAGTTTATGGTGAATAATGAATAAATACAACGTGGTGCATATGCAATATCTTGATGCAAGGAATAATTTAGGGGGAACGTTATGAGAAATGCAATTACATATTTTGATTGTAAACGAATACAAAGCAATATCTGAAAATGTTGGAAGCCTGATGTCTCCCCTCCAGGTTTATTTCAGAGGAGATGCATTGTCCTCGCTGTACTCGTGCTTTTAGTTCCACTAGGGGGAGTAGTATGTTCTGAGGCTGAGATGATTGACAGACTGCCGTGATCGCCCTGTCCCTAAAAAAATGCTAAGAAAGGGAGAGAGTGAGCGAGAGAGAGAGAGAGAGAGCTGGCTGTTGCCAGGGTAGCTGTTGCCACGGTTACTCATTCATAGTAACCGTCATCCAGCCCCCCTGCTGTTCAGTAAGGTGTACTACCTCCCCCTTAGACACACCTAACACAGAGGGAGAGAACGCAGACAGAAAAAATGCATCTCCGGAAATGCTTAACTTCAGATTGCAGTTTTATACTGAAATATTTCCAGTGTAATTCATCTGCATCCTTATCATTTTACTATTAATTCTCTTACACACACACACATATATATATATATGTGTGTGTGTGTGTGGGGGATATATATATATACTCAATAAAAACTAACCACATCAGTGTCACTGCCCAAATTACTAATAATAATAATTTGGGCAGTGACACTGATGTGGTTAGTTTTTATTGAGTGGATCAGACACAGCACTGATTCGGGAGTTTAAAACACCATAGCGTCGAATCTGGAATAAGAATAGTCCATTAACCAAAGAATTTATTTTACTCAAATCATGCTTTGTGGTGGTTCTGTGGGTGTCCTGACCTTTGAAGAACCAGGGGTATAGTAACAGATGGACTGCAGTCTGTAACTGTAGAACTACAAAATGCATGTATACGCTCAGTTGACTATGAGTGTTGTGAGAGTGTTATGGCTGATCAGTGTGTGTGTTAGTGTGTGTGTGTGTGTGTTTGTGTGTGTGGGTGGGGTCTATTCATCAGAGCACTTTTTCATAAAATCAAGAACAACTGACAGTTCCAAATTATTATTTTTTGCCCCCCCACCCCCTTTTCTCTCAGGCTGACGAGAAGACCCCTGAGCTGAAATCTGGTTTCATAACGTCTTTCCTAGACTTCCTGAAAACAGAAAAAAAGCAGCAGGTTCCTGTTGTCCCTTCCATGGACGGCTCCCCCTCAGATGACCCTTCGGTGAAAGGTGGGATCCGTCCATTATCTCCTCCTCCGCCTCCTCCACCTCCTCCTCCTCCCCCGACGTTTGGAGGAGAGAGTGAGGGAGAGGGAGGGTTGGCCCTTAGCAACTGCCCGTCGCCGTGCAAGCGTCTGGATGAGGAGCTGAAGAGGAACCTGGAGACTCTGCCCTCGTTCTCTTCTGATGAGGAAGACTCTGTGAGTAAGAACCAGGACCTGCAGAAGAGCATCTCTTCTGCCATTTCCGCTCTCTACGACACACCCCACAGCCTGGCTGCGGTCCCGCCCCCACACACTCCGACCCCACCCAGTCCAGAGGACCACCCACTGGACACGCCCCCTCCTCCCCCTCAAACAGAGCCTCTTATACACTCTCACGGTGAACATGAACATGAAAATGAGGCCTCTGTATCTCCCCTGGACATGGATCAGCATCTGGAGACACAGGAGAGCGTAGAGACTGCTCTTGCGCCTGAGGAACAGAAGGAGTGTCTCCATCAGGAGCAAGAGCAGGAGCAGCAGGAGGAGCCAGAGGAGGAGGAAGAGGAGGAGGAGACAGAGCCTAAAAGTTCACAGCAGGACGAAAACGAGGACGATGTGATGGAGGAAGAGAAAGCAGAAGAAGCAGTTGCAGAGCAGAAGGTAGAAGAAGACGGAGAGATGGAAGAGGAAGATGAAGAGGAGACGGAGGACTATGCGATGCCAGATGATCCCAAAGGCGATGGTGAGTGTGCATTTGACTTTAAGGCCTTCCACAGATGAATTCCACAGATTACAGTACAGTTCCAAATGTACACATGGGCTTTGATTAAGTTTGATGCAAA
The DNA here is from genome assembly GCF_029633855.1 of Hoplias malabaricus. NCBI lineage: Eukaryota > Metazoa > Chordata > Actinopteri > Characiformes > Erythrinidae > Hoplias > Hoplias malabaricus. Next base: position 23,772,822 of record NC_089812.1, on the reverse strand, counting down.
ATGGCACATTGATACCCACCAACTCAGCTTTTTTTATCCTCACTGTAGACATGAACACTGTGCAATGTTCACTGTGGTTAAGTACCTGAGAAACAGTAGTGTGCATGCGAGAATGGGAGTTAGAGAATGATTGAAAGGCTATGGTGTGGCACAGTGGTGCTGTAGGTAGTGTCGCAGTCACACAGCTCCAGGGTTGTGGGTTCGAGTCTTGCTCCGGGTGACTATATGTGAGGAATTTGTTGTGTTCTCCCCGTGTCTGCTTGGCTTTCCTCTGTGAGATAATTAATATGTGAGTCTTTCCAAGTGATTGAGTGAATACGTATGTGATTGAGTGAATGAATTTGTATGCGAGTGAGTAAATCATCGAATGTGTATTTATGTAAGAATGAGTGAGGATGGAAGTGAGTGAATGAATGAATGATCAGATTAATGAATTAATACGAGTATGTATGGATATGTGTGTGTGTGTGTATGTTAGTAGTACTATGTTAGTATGTAAGCGAATGAGTTACTAGTCATAAAATGTTTTACCTCTAGGAAAATATATTTATGTTTTGTATGTAAAATAAAAATAAGGATCTATTTTCGGAGAGACTAATTTGCCTTATAACACCCCAGAATTTTATCTCCCCTATAAATGACTTTAAAAATGTGATTTAGACCTAAGAATTTTTCTCAAAACTGTTGTGAAACAGTCTTTCCAACATTAGCAGTGTAGCATTGACGATGTAGTCATAACAATATTCTATGTCTGTTAGGGTGTACAGGGCCAACAGGAATAAACCCTGTACAGGACGCCAGTCTTTCGCTGTGCATTTCATGTAATAACTTTCTGTGAGCACACTTTAGAGACATTAACTTTTAAAAGGGACATCTACGATTGTGAGGAAATGCTGTTCTCTCTGGTTTGTTTATGTTCAGATGCTCTGTATGTTTAAGGCGTCTGATTCCAGTCAGGGCATCATGGTGGCACAGCAAGTGGGGACCTGGAGGTTGTGGGTTCAAGTCCTGCTCCAGGTGACTGTCTGTGAAGAATTTGGTGTGTTCTCCCTGTGTCCACATGGATTTCCTCTGAGTGTTTTGAGTTCCTCACACATTCCAAAAACACACATCGGTAGGTGGGATTGGTGACTCAAAAGTGAGTGTGTGTTGCCCTGTGAAGGACTGGTGTTCCCTCCAGGGTGCGTTCCTGCCTTGTGCCCAGTGATGCCGGGTAGGCTCTGGACCCACCGCGACCCTGATACTATATAAGGGTTACAGACAATGAATGAATGATTCCAATCACCACCACAGTGGACAGATTTGACTCAGGAATTCCCATTTAAATCATTAATCGAACATTAGGGATAAATAATAAAACGTTAACAAATACCTTCTTGTGATTTTTTATATTAATCTTATTTTAATATATACTATAGATCATATGACAAGTGAACCATTGATGCAAAAGTTTTGAAGTTTTAACACCCCCCACCCTTTTCTCTTGCGATTTCTCACTCAGATTCTTCATCTGAACCTCCTCCTGCTCCTGCTCCACCTTCTCCTCAATTCCCTTCTCCTTCTCCACAAAGCTCCTCCTCTTCTTCTCCATCTCCTCTTCCTCCACCTCCTCTCTCTCTTCCCTCACCTCCTCCTGTCCTAGAGGAAGAGGAGGAGTGTAGACAACCCCTTCCATCTCCGTCGCCAGCACAGCCACAGTCACAGCTGTCATCACAACCCCGACTAACATCATCGCCACAGCCTTCATCAAAACCCCAGCCCCAGCCTCCATTAGCTCCTCTGCTCCATCAGTCTCTCCCTCCAAGCCCTTCTCCTCCTGCTCTCCCTTCTCCATCTCCACCACCTCCTACTCTTCCCCCATCTACCACTCCTCCATCATCCTCTTCTCCTCCTCCAGTAGAGCTTCCCCAGCCCTCCCCTCCCTCTCCTCCAACACCAGAAGATGCCCCCACACCCCAGATCACCTCTCTCCACCTCGCCAAGAAGCAGGACAATGCTGCCATTGCAGGAGAGAGCGAGGATGAGGACAGTGAGAGTGGAGGAGAAGGGATCTTCAGAGAGAGGGATGAGTTTGTTGTCCGCACTGAAGACATCGGGACCCTCAAGGTAAACCAGAAATAAAAAAAAAACACTCTTCACACTCAAAAATATGAATTTTGAAGTTTAAACTGGGCGGCACGGTGGTGCAGTAGGTAGTGTCGCACTCACACAGCTCCAGGGACCTGGAGATTGTGGGTTCAATTCCCACTCTGGGTAACTGTCTGTGAGGAGTTGGTGTGTTCTCCCCCTGTCCGTGTGGGTTTCCTCCGGGTGCTCCGGTTTCCTCCCACAGTCCAAAAACACACGTTGGTAGGTGGATTGGTGACTCAAAAGTGTGTGTGTGTGTGTGTGTGTGTTGCCCTGTGAAGGACTGGCGCCCCCTCCAGGGTGTATTGATTCCAGGTAGGCTCTGGACCCACCGCGACCCTGAACTGGATAAGCGCTTACAGATAATGAATGAATGAATGAATGAAGGAATGAAAGCTTAAATAAAAGTGGAATGCTTATAAGGATTTTATACTTGGTAAAGAGTATAAACATAGAACTAAAAAGGTTAAAAACAGTATAATTAAAAAAAACAAATTAGATATGTGATAGTAGAGGGTCAGACCTTAAAATTAAAATTGCTGTCATTACCATTAGCATGCTAGCTAGGCTTCAGCTAAAATAAATTTACACATAATATAGCTACTTAAAATGTCATATTAGTCTTGTTCTGGTATTTTTTTTGCAGAACTGGCAATTATAATCTCTGACAAAATTAGTCAGACACTGAAATATTTTTTTTCCTGTGTTATTTTCATTAAGTTAGCTTGATAGCTATTTGATAATGCATTTAATATAATGCAAACATTTACTGAAACGCTTATAGGACATTACATTTCTTTAATTGGATAATAATTTTCTATTATAGTTCGTAATTGTTTAGCTAAATTACAGGCAATACTACAATTGTATTTATTTTAGATAGATAATTTTACTAATTAACTCAAAATTGAATCCAAATATTGTCCAATCAAAAACACATATCTCCATTATTATCAATTTTTAGTTTACTACATCATTTAAACTCAGCAGATGTCCTTCACACTGTGTACAAATGAACAGAAAATGCTAAATTATTTGGAATAAAATCTTTTACAGGTTAAGATTTCTCCTTCTGCTGTAAAGTTGCTATTTTGGAGATACATGTTTTTGATTGGAGAGTGACGATATGCAGCATATGAGTAATGTATTACCAAGCATTTATCAATGAAAATCAACTTAGTGTTTATAATTTTAAAAGAGGACCTATAAGGGTTTTTATCCCAAGATTGTTGTGTTAAGAAATTAAGAAAATAGATTCACAGAAATTGGGTTTACAATATTATTCTGGGAAAGTAGGAAATGTAATAAATTTAACTACAACCTCAATATGAATATGATTTATTTCTGACCCTAGCATAATATAGTGAGGATTATCTTGTATTATTAGATTTCATGAAGCAAAAAATGGCAGTTATTGTTCAACCAATGCTAAAAACATGGTTACATTTTATTGTTTTGTTTCTGCTACCTGAATAACACCTAATTTGCAAGCCATGTATTAGCCATGGTCTAAAATCAATAGCGCCCACTAGTGACCAGGCATTGTTCTACCAAGGTTCATTTCTACTTGTCATTTAGACAAAAACATTCTCTTTTAGCATTTCCTGCTAAATATACCTTTTTAGTAAATTAAACAATGAATCTCAACTTTAAATTGAACCTTATTCATGTAATAAAACCCACAAATTGTCAGCATGTCTTGAATAAAAATCTTTAAAAAAAATTCCAGCTGTGCATCCCTGGTACTAAGATTACATTGTCCTCTATGAGCTGTGGTTGTCATAAACTGCATTGAACTTAGTATCTCTAAAATGGTAGTATAAATGTAGAAAGAATAAGGTTTGTATCAGTGATACAGGTTATTAGATGAAAATATTTTCTTATCAGCTGACATTTTCATACTAGATAGATAGATAGATAGATAGATAGATAGATAGATAGACTACTGTGTCTGAGCCACTCGCACCAGCTCAACACACGCTAACACACCACCGCCAAATCAGAGTCCCTTCAGCACTGCTGCTTTTATTTTATACACAGCTAAAGAGACAAAGTACATGTTACAAACCTGGCAGCGGTGTATGTTTTTAATGCATTTTTTTATGACAGGGATTTTTCAGTCTCTGACTTATTCTCCCACTCTCCTTCCCACTTCTTCCATTTTCTCTAGCTGGCTCTACAGACCGGAAGAGAGCCTCCTCCGATTTGGAGAGTGCAGAAAGCTCTGCTGCAGAAATTTGCCCCAGAGATCAAGGATGGCCAGCGGCAGTTCTGCGCCACGAGTAACGTGAGTGTCCTGCATTTTCTCCATTCTCCAGCTCCCCCAGCGGTCAGTCAGGAGCCCTTTCTCTCCCCTTTCCCTCCACTGTGGACTGCTCCTGTCTCCAGCTGGCAATGAAGGCATAAATAAACTACTATTTTCCCTTCTCTCCCATTCCACTCTTTTCCTGTGTCTTTCTTTCTCTTTTTCTTCACACCCTCCTAATTTCTCTTTTCTCTCACTCAGTATCTGGGCTACTTTGGAGATGCAAAGATGCGATATCAGCGCCTTTACGTGAAGTTCCTGGAGAATGTGAATAAAAAGGATTATGTCCGAGTGTGCTCGCGGAAACCCTGGCACAGAGCTGGAATTGCACTCAGGTAAATTACTGCTGATTGGTCCAAAATGTGGCACAGTACCATTTTTTTCTGATATGTCTACTGTCCCACAGGAGAAAATGCATGGCTAAAATTGCACGTAAAATAGTGTGAGAGAGTGCTATTTCAGGAAAGGTTTGTTATGGCACTGAATCACATACACATTCATTGCATCACATTTTTTATATCGGCCTAATGCTTATATCTCATAGTGAATCAGTACAGTCTCAGCTTTACATGTGTGATTTATTTTATCTACACTCTATGATTTATTGCTGACAAATATTCTTTACTCTTTTCATAATCTCCAATACTTCTTCCAGGAAAGTTACCAAATATTGTTTAAAAAGCAGACTGGCAGAAATGTCAGGATTTACAGACATCTTTATGACTGTTTGGTTAATAAAGTTAGGAAAAGTATCAGTTTATTTCAATGGACGTTTTTATTCTTTTCCTATTTCCAGGCGCCAGTCCCTCCCTAAGCCTACACTCCCTATCCAAACATCACCCCGAGTGGACAGAGAGGAGCGAGAGAAAGAGAGAGAGAGGGAGAGGCAGCGAGAGAGAGAACAGCGAGAACAGAGGGAGAGGGAAAAGGAGAGGGAAAGAAAAGAGCGGGAAAGAGAAGCAGAGCAGAGGGAGAAAGACAGAAGGGAAAAAGAGAAGGAGAAAGAGAGGGAAAGAGAGCGTGAGAGGCAAAGAGAGAGAGAAAGGGAGGAGAAGGAGAGAGAAAAGCAAAAGGAGAGAGAAAGGGAGAAAGAGAGGGAGAAACAAAGAGAGAAGGAGAGAGCGAAGGAAAGGGAGAAGCAGAGGGAACGGGAGCGAGAAAAGGAGAGGGAAAAACAACGAGAAAGGGAGAAGGAGAAGGAGCGGGAGAAGCAGAGGGAGCGGGAGCGAGAGAAGGAGAAACAGAGAGAGAGGGAGAGAGAGAATCAACGAGAACGAGAGAGGGAGAAGCAGAGAGAGAGGGAGCGAGAAGAGAAGGAGAAAGAGAGAGAAAAGGAAAAGAAGCTCCAGGAGAGGCAGAATCAGGAGAAGCTGGAGAGGAGAGGAGGTGCAGAGCGAGGGAGGGCAAAGGAGGAGAAGAAAGGAGGAGAAATAGGAGAAAAGAGAACAGAAAGAGCTCGGAGTCGACCGGTAAAAGTTAAAGCAGAACCTCCGCCTAAGAAGAGGAAGAAGTGGCTGAAGGAAGTTCCTGAAGTTCCCTCCTCTGAGTCCGACTCATCACCAGCCAGCGAGGACGAAGGTGTGTGTGTGTGTGTGTATAACAACACAAAGTAAAACCATTTTACACTGACACCAAATGGCGTAGATGTATTATAGATTGTGTATTGAACCTGTTTTAAACATGGCTGCCCACATGTGTGGGACCCGCTCTATACAGCATCATCTGGTTCACTCAGGGACCACAGAGCAATTAGATTCTTCGTCTCATATGATTTGCACGTTATAGAAAAAGTTAAAAGAAATATAATAATGAGTTTCTTGAATACTGTTTCTGTTATTTGTAGTGGTAAAGATGACAGATCACTCCTTTAACACCTTAAACTGCAGGTTTGAGTCAGTATCATGGTGGATTCACAGCCCCATTCACAGTATTCATTTATTATGCGCTGAATTTCAGAAACAACATAAACAAAGTCATTCAGAGTGATCTGATATGAGATGGTAGACAGCAGGGAAATTTAAAGACCCCGATTTCTCTACAGTGGAGATGTTAGGAACTAGGGATGCACCGATCCGATATTAGGGATTAGGATCTGATATTGGTCCCGATATCAACAAAATTAACTGGATCGGGTATCGGATAAATTCACTTTCAATTCAAGTTATTTAAGCTACTGATTTTATCTCATTTTCAGCTGCTACATTTTATTTTTTTAAATGTTTGCATGTTTACAATGTTTGAGCACTGAATGTATTTGACCATGTTTTTGGTTTATTCTCAGGTTCAGCTGCTAGATTTTATTTTATATTTCTGTTTACACTAAATATTTAAAAATAAGGTTCATTACTCTTTATGTGTTTGACAAAGTGAAGCCACTTATTTTTTTTTTTGACTGATATATTTTATTTATTTTAATATATTCTAAGAAGTTTGACCCTTTTATATTTTAAATTTGAATGCTGTGCCACAGTCCTTAACAATTTTAGTGACAAATAAATAGCATTTCAGTACATTTATAGCTATGTGTTAATTTGTTATTCATTCATTCATTCATTGCCTATAACCCTTATTCAGTTCAGGGTCGCAGTGGGTCCGGGTCTGAAATCACTGGGCACAAGGCATTTGTTATTTTCTGTTAATATATTCATTAGCAATGTTTAAGTCAATCCTTACGCTTAAGTCTCTCCCAAGATGTGAGGTATATAGTTTATTAATTCAGCTATGGTATCGGACCGGTATGGGGTATTGACCGATACGCAAAGTTTATATATATATCCTTATCGGATCGGAACTGAAAAAGTCGGCTTGGTGTATCCCTATTAGGAACCAAGGATCACAATGTGGGCGGCACGGTGGCGCAGCAGGTAGGTGTCGCAGTCACACAGCTCCAGGGGCCTGGAGGTTGTGGGTTCGATTCCCGCTCCGGGTGCCTGTCTGTGAGGAGTTGGTGTGTTCTCCCCGTGTCCGCGTGGGTTTCCTCCGGGTGCTCCGGTTTCCTCCCACAGTCCAAAAACACACGTTGCAGGTGGATTGGTGACTCGAAAGTGTCCGTAGGTGTGAATGTCTGTGTTGCCCTGTGAAGGACTGGCGTCCCCTCCAGGGTGTATTCCCGCCTTGCGCCCAATGATTCCAGGTAGGCTCTGGACCCCCCGCGACCCTAAATTGGATAAGCGGTTACAGATAATGGATGGATCACAATGTCTACCGCACAAATACAGCCAATATAATTATTATGAAATAACCCAGTGATTATTTTTACAAATGAATGAGATATATAATACATGTCACTTGTACTAAGTACTGTAAAAGTGATTGAGTTTATTTTGTTTTGTTCAGTAAGAAGTTGCTGTTTTGTATGAATTTCAATGTTTAGCACAAATTCCAGTGGAGTCTGGTAGCAAAAGATATGCATCTGTGTGTTGAAAAAATAATCTAAATACAAAAGGGGGTGCTGCAGAAATAAATTGGGAACCACTGAAATAACCCATTAATCTACCTGTCATGTCTGACTTTGAGATGAGATGCTGATAATGGCAAATAGTGGTAAACCTGCTGTAAATACACACTGGGGTGGTTTCCCAGACAGAGATAAAGCCTAATTCTGGACTACACGGCATTCTGAATTGTGACCTTGGATTGAAAGGAGGATATAGTCCAGGACTAGCTTAATCCCTGTCTGGGGAAACTGCCCCAACGTGCCCAAATGTTAGTAGACTGAGGTAAATTGTGAATTCAGCTACTTTAATTGTGGACGTCATGCTCAGGTCTTACACAGTTCACACAGTTTGTAAATTCTCTTTAGAAAAGTATGTCATGAAAAAAAGATGCTCTGAGGCTGCTGCAAATAAAGCGAAGGTGATTATATTGAAATCTGAGAGAAATAAAGGGTGGGCCAGCCCTGTGTGTGTGTGTTTGTCAATACATTTAGAAATTTTTTAACCCTTAAATGTGTTCTTACAGGCTTGGTGCGCAGTGGATTAAACAACCGTGCCATGCGAGAGATGTTCCGCAGTTATGTGGAGATGCTGGTCAGCACAGCGCTGGACCCTGACATGATTCAGGCCTTAGAGGACACTAATGGTGAGAGAGAGAGAGAGAGAGAGAGAGAGAGAGAGATAATATTTTTGTGAAGTCTTCATGAATGCAGCAGTGAGGTCAGACACAGCTGTTATATTACTAGTTCAGGCTAATTGTTGGATCAGGATATCTGTCTGCTGTTTTCCACTGCCTGGTACATACATACAATGCATGACTCGTAGGTGCCATGCAGTGAAACTGTTTGACCTTTAAATACAAGGATGCTGACCTCCTCTACCTCTCTCTAGATGAGCTTTATCTCCCACCCATGAGGAAGATTGACAGTCTTCTAAATGAACAGAAACGAAGATTACTACGGAGGGTCAACATGAGCTCTCAGCACCAGGTAACACCGGCTCCCATTGCCCTTGCTCCATCATCTGTGGTGTAGATGGAGTAGATATGTGTCTCTGACTGTGTATATTTGAGAGGTGGAGTCAGTGAATCAGTAGGTTGTTGGTGTAGGGGTGCAGCAATAACTTCAGTAGAGTAAAATAGATCAAGATGTCTATTCTACTAAGGTATATCACCTGCTCCTAGTTCTTTTATGTTAGTTAACAGATGCCTAGGCTGACTTGCATGGTGCTGAAATGCCCTAAGGCCATCCTACCCACCCAGAGAGAGAGCAAGGTCACTTATGCTCTTTTGGATTCCTGGCCTCAGGTGGCCAACCCTAGTGACACTAATGTTACGTGCTGTTTATTAAGTAGTGTGTGGTTGGCGATTCCCGGATAGGAAGATAACAATGACATAGGATCTCACTCGTTGGATCAGGGTGTGTTAGAGAAAGGACTGGTTGACTCAGGAGTAGGATTGGGTTCCAATGTCCTAAACAAAGTATTAAATATTACCGGCCACAAAACACCTGCTCCTAGTGCAGGGAATCAGGAGTGAGTCAGGCCTGTTGGAGCAATGAATATTCCAAAAACAAGAAAGAATTCATTTGGAGAAAGAGAATGCTGGCCTTTATCTCAGACGATTGTGTGTGTGTGTGTGTGTGTGTGTGTGTGTGTGTAGGAGGCAATGCACACGTTTCCTCAGATGACAGCTGATGCTCTTGACTCTGGCACTGTCAGAGTGCGGCTTGGAGGAGAGGGTTACAACCGCAAGACCCTCAACCGTGTCAAAAGGAGCGTGCCTAAGCAACAGGCAAGTGCACTAAAGCTTACTAAACTTCATCAAGCCTCACAGAGTTTAACTAAGACTCACCAAGTCTAACAAAGTAGCAGCAAGTCTCACTAAGCACCATTAAGCCTCACAATACTAGCCAAACCTTATTGTGCCTCACCCAGCCTCATTAAGTCTCATCAAGGCTCACTAAGCTTTAAAATATTACATCTCTATGCTGTCAAATATGCTTTTTCCTCTTTCAAAAGATCACTGTTTGACCATTTCATTAATTTGTTCTTTATATAGTTGTCAGCTTTTATTCCTCTGTCTGATTCTTTCTCTATCTCTTCTGTTTATCAGGACCTGAAGCTCTCCACGGAGATGTGTCGGATCTACAGCCTCTATCACTCTCTACATCATTATAAATATCACACTTTCCTGCACTGCAAGAAGGAGGTATGGCTGTCTATTTCTTATACATTTGCCAAGAAAAATTAATTGATACAGCACTGACGCTCCCTCCATCTGTTTTCTCCACAAGCAGCTAATTTCTGACTGATTTCCTTGGAGTTTTTTGTTGGAATTGGTTGGAGATTTGAAAGGGATCTCAGAGATAGAGTGTAATAAACTAAGCGCAATACAAATAAAAAATAAACCTTCATTATTGTTTTTGATATATGTTTTAAGCTTGGGTTCTTCAGTTGGTTTTGAAAGAGGTTTTTTAATGTTCTCTTAAATTTAAAGAAAGTAATCCTAATTTAAAGTAGGTCTTAATTTCCTTCCTCTCTCTCTCTCTCTCTCTCTCTCCTCTCTCCTTTTTCTCTTTTAGACGGACAGTATAGAGCAGGCGGCTGAGGACCCGGGTCAGGAGGAGGTGGTCCAGCAGTGTATGGCCAATCAGAACTGGCTGGAGAAGCTCTTTAACTCCTTCATCGAGCTGCTGACCCTCAGCAACAAGACTTAGGCTTAGGCTCAGGCGTAGGTTTAGGATCCTGAGGTCAGCGGTCAAGAGCCAGGGCATTTGACGGACCCTCGGGCATCAGGAAGTCAGAATGTACCATTTTTCCAAACGCTGTGTGTGTGTGTGTGTGTATGTGTGAGAGAGAGAGAGAGAGAGAGAGAGAGAGAGAGAGAGAGAGAGAGAGAGAGAGAGAGAGAGAGAGAGAGAGAGAGGAGCAAAACAGTGTTCTGGGCTGTTGCATCATAACTTGAAAAAATTGTTTTTATTTTATTTTTTTCCTGTGATATTTTTTTCTCTCTTTTTTGTATTATGTAACAGCTCCTCAATGGAAGAGGAGAGAAAATCATATAGATGCAGTGGAGAGAAAGAGCGAGAGTGAGAGAGACAGCAAGAGAAAGAATGTGTGTGGATGTAGAAGGATAGAGTCAGTGCCAATGTGAACAGGGTTAGAGCCCCATGGTGGGCTCTGAAAGCTACGTTCCACGCACACTCTTAAATATATAAATATGTATTATTGATGATTATGATTTGTATTATTTATACAAGGACATTTTTAAATGAGTACACCACCCCACATATGAAAAAAATAGAAAAGGCTGGGGCAGTTTGCTGTTATTATTTTGAATAATATTAATAATACTCCTCTTTTATTAAAGGGTGTACATCAAATGGCCTACCCAGAATTGCCTGCTCTTCCTGGCCCCCTCCTCCCTCCCTCCGTCCCTCCGCCCAAAAACCGAAGGAAGAACACAGAAATAGGGAGGGGGCTGGACTTGGACTTTAAGGGGAGAGTCTAAGCTGTGTGTGTTAAGTCATTTTTGTTTCAAGGGGGAAAATGCCCCCCAAAATAGAAAAAAAAGAAAGAAGGAAAATGTATTTAAAGTAAAAAAGACGTGTTCTTTCTGTTTGTTCTTCAAAAGAAAAAGAGAAGTCAAAAGTGGCATATCTCTTCGTTTTCTTCAAGAAAGCGCGATGGTGCCGAGGGATGTAACGATTTTTCAAAAAAAAAAAAAAAGTGTGAAATCGTCTGTGTTTGCTTTTTTATCTGTTGGTCGTTTACTATGATAATTATTCTTGTTATTATTATTATTATCATTATTATTATTATTATTGTTATTATTATAATTATTATTATTATTTTGGAGGTTTGCCCATTCATTTGATCTCTCTGTAAATATTGTACAGCTGCTTCAGTCTCAAGCTCCCGATCCCTCATCTGATCATGAGCCCTCCTGTATTTGACAAGCGCAAATAAAAAACAAAACAAAAAAAAAAACAAGTTCAAACGATGAATACATTGGAAATGAGCAAAACTGATTTATTCCTGGTGCTGTTGTTGACGTTAAAGAAGCAGTCAGTCATTTTCTCCAGTTCTATTAATTTACATTGTGGAAAAGCTCATACACGGACACCTTGTGGTGGTCCCAAGTGGGGGACCCACTCTATGGAGCATAAATTGCCTAATACACTGACTTGTGTTTTCACCTCATGTCAGTTGCACTTTGTAGAAAAAAATGTCTAATAAATAATCACCTTCATAAATATAATTTGCTGCAGTTTGGGGGTAAAAATGACTGAACGCTGCTTTAATAAGTTGTATCTAATTTTATGTTATATTCTGAAGCACAGCATTGCACACCCCAGATACAGTCACAATCTTGTAACTTTTTATCAGTGTTCTTTGACTACAATACCCAGCATGCATTGTGCGGATATGCCATATGAAGGCCCCGCATGGCTATGATAGCCACAGATTACAAATAAAGGTATGACATTCAGCTTCATAGCATTAAAGGAACACCCAGTACTTTTTTTTCTTTCTTTCTTTTGCTCCTGGGGCTCCCCCTAGTGTAATTCATTTTCACAGGGGGTGGGTTCTTCCACCAAGTGTCTTTCTCCCAAATGGTTTTAAGTGATGAAACATCATTGAAGAAAATCTCGGTAGGAAGTGGGGAAGTATGTTTTCAACAGGTTTAATTATCATTCACATTTTCAGATTCTGCTGCACTGATAGATCAATGTGCTGTATGTTAATTCACAAGGCTCTATAACAGTGACATAACCCTACACAGACACCTTTAACGGCTTATTCCTACAATCCTCAATGTTTTGGTGGATTAGTCTAATTTATAGAGAATTTGTTTATTGTTGACTCTTCGTGAACTGACCTTATTACACTTATTACACTCTTTTGGGTGTGGGTGTGAGCAAATGGTGGCAGCAGAATAGAAACATGGCAACAGAGGTAAAAGGTTGCAGGAGAAGTGTAATATAACACCAGGAAGTAAACGGATGCAACAGAAGTCAATCGTGGCAGCAGACATGACAGGTGGCAGCAGACGCAAATAACAGCAACATAAGTGAATGTTGGCAGTGGGACAGAAAGTTGGTAGCAAAATGAGTAGTGACAGAAGAAGTAAAATATACCAGCAGACATGAATGCTGGCAGCAGAGGTGAGCGGTTGCAGCCAGAGGTAAAGGTGGCAGCAACTGTGAAAGAAGGTGGCAGGAGTGGATGGCAGCAGCAGCAAGAAGAAAGCTTATTCTGAAAGCAAAGATAATACTGAAGGATCACAGCGCTGAAACGCTGAGATGTTTAATGGTCCTCCGCAGCTTGTGTTCCTGTGAGGTGCTGATTGTGATGTGAATATAAACATCTCTTTGAAAACACAGGAAATGTATTTTTATTTTGCTGGTATTATCCTTTCATTACAGCTCGTACAGCATTAGGTCTGAACCTCAGCAGTTTCTCTTTGAGGTAAACACTCCACTCTTGGGAGGGAGGAGAAAAAAAATCCCTCAAATCTGTAGAACTACATTTCCTGTAGTTACCATAGCAACGCAGCCATGGCAACACCATCCGATTTCTCTAAGTGTGTTTGCCTATCCGTGGTGATGCCTGTCTTTCATTGTCTCTCTCTCTTGCTATCCCTCTTTTTGCTTCTTCTCCTTTTCTCTCCATCATTCTAACTCTATCCTTTCCCTCCTGTTCCTGCCACTTTTCTATTGCAATTTCTCACTCTGTGTAACTGCATTCTCTCTTTCACTGTCTCTTTTCTACCCCCACCATCTCCCACTTTCACCCTCTTCCACTTTCACTGTCACGCTCTCTGCTTCTTCTTCTTCTCTCTCTGTCATTTTCTCTCTCTTTCCCATCTCCCTAATATTTTATTTATTTTATTAATATTTTTATTATTTTTCTAACAGGTATTTCCTGCAGTGCTGCTAGTAATTTGTGCAAATTAAACTATATAGATTTAGATATAAATGTATACTGTATAGGGGACTTACACTGCGGCCTTATACATTATCTCTGGTATATACTTGTATATCAAAGCATATTTTTCTGTAAATCCTTCTTTCCCATTCCTTATGCATGGGTCTTCATCCTTTTTACCCACTCTGTACATCTACCACTCCCTCAGTTACACCGGTTTCCTCTCTCCATTCAAAACTCTTTCTATCTTCTGCAGATCTAATCCAGTTCATGCTCAAGGTCCACCTCAACTTCCTCCTCCTCCGCGTCCTCCACTGAACTGTTCCTCGGGTGGCCACAGAGGGGCGCTAGCCGGCCGTCTGCTGTCACCCCCATGGGCTGGATGACCTTATTCCTAAGAGAGAAAGAGAAAGAAAATAAACATAAAACTCACACAGAAATGAAAATAAAGAAAAGAACAGAACAGATCAAATCTAAATCACACGCTGTTTTATAGGCCTTGGCAGGACATGAAGTAGTGCCACTGAATAATGTCATGACCTATTTGCATTGTACACAGCAAATTCACCAGTGTTACATCAACACTGTTAGAGTTAAATTAACAAGGTTATGTAATAATTTAATACTCTCATAGTAATAGTGTTGATTTAACACCGGGAATTTGCACTTTCATTAGGTTCTCTCACATCTCCGTTCTTGTTTTCGTAATATTTCATCAGTACTCATTTCTTCATTTTCTTTTTTTTTTCACTCCATACTTCATTTTTGTTTTTACCCTCACTTCATCTTCTTTTTTACACACATAAATGTAGTTCCAGTGCTGTGATTGTAGAGACTTAGACAAGTAGGTCGGACAACTCTGAAGTGCCTGCTGTCTAAGTTGCAGAACAAAATCTGAACGACTAAGGTAACTAATTTCTTACAGGATTGATAACATCATGAGACCCAGTTCACCACAGCAACACTGACACACATCGGAGTCACAAGTCAGAGTGTACATAAAGCTCCAACACCAACAAATAACACCACCAGACACACACATTTCATTCAATCTACAGATACTGACGATATAGCTCCACCCACAACAACGTTTACTTTTACAGAGATTACAGGGAAATCTGGTATAGTCACTTTCACAGGAATTTACTGTGATACAACAGACTAGAAAATACAGAAGTAACACCCTAGAATTTACAGCAATAAGTTTAGAGAACAGAGTGATAGTAAAGGTTGTATTTTACAGAGTAAATACACACTCACACACTGACCTGGAGAGTCTGTTGAACATACAGATGAGGCGTCTGGCCTCTGCCTCCTTCTCCTCCTCAGTCATTCCCTCCATGGGGTCTGGCTGTGGCTCCTCCACTCGGCCGGTCACCACGTTGATCTTGTCCTTGACCTCTCTGTACTCCTCAGTATCTGAGTCTGAGTCACTGGAATACTGCGGCTGTGGAGAGGGTCCGCGGCCACTCAAAAGACCCCTTGCTGCCAGCAGACCTGCCGCATTGCCATAACCTGTGTACTTCACAAAGCGCCCCACTGACACACACACACACACACACACACAGTGTTACTGATATATGTAAATGACCCGTTATGTCTGAGAGTCCTGTGTTGTGGTGCATTCAAAAAGCAGTATTTCCATCTGAGGTCCGACTGATTCTCTCTCTCTCTCTGTGATTCATTCATTCATTATCTGTAACGCTTATCCAGTTCAGGGTCGCGGTGGGTCCAGAACCTGCCTGGAATCACTGGGTGCAAGGCAGGAACACACTCTGGAGGGGGCACCAGTCCTTCAGAGGGTGACACACACTCACACATTCACTCACACACTCACACCTACGGACACTTTTGAGTCGCCAATCCACCTACCAACGTGTGTTTTTGGACTGTGGGAGGAAACCGGAGCACCCGGAGAAAACCCACGCGGACACGGGGAGAACACACCAACTCCTCACAGACCCGGAGCGGGACTTGAACCCACAACCTCCAGGTCCCTGCAGCTGTGTGACTACACACTACCTGTGATTTAATATCTGCGAAATACAACTGGTAGGATAAGTCATTTAAAAGAATAAGGTAAGTGTGTTTTCCATGATATGCACTCTGTAACCACACAAAGCTGCAGTGTTTGTAGATAAGTGTGTGTATATATCATTTTTGCAAGTATATTTCTACATTAGTCCTGCACCATTTTCCTTGCAGAGCACGAAGAGCAGCTCGGCTGCGCAGTGTTTAAGGTCAGTATCCACATGGGTCATCAGCCTGACCAGCTTGTTCCTCAGAGTGTCCCCCTGCTCCGGCCTCAGGCCCACCTCCCTCAGTGGGGGCAGAATCTGACCAATAAGAACACAACATCAGTGAACTGGGGTGTATTAGCATAATTAATTATATTTGATTTGAACACATTTTTTCTTCACAATTTTTCAACATTGCTAATCCCACCTGTTAGCAATCACATCACTGGAGCTCAACATGCTTGGAGGAGAACACTAACAGCCCAGTTCTGTTATGTAAAATAGATGACCACAGTGGCTAGCATTGAGCACTGTGAAGGTAGAGTGTGTGTGAAGTGTTTCACCTGTTGTCTGAGGTAGTGTCGAGTCTCTCTGTGAGCTCTGCAGGTCTCTGTCAGAAAATTCAGCACCGGAGTCAACTTCCCCTTCAGCTTCTGACCCTTCAGAACACACACACACATACATACATATATATAATTTTTTTTCAGTTTCTCTCACAACTGTATTTGCTCTCTTTTTTATCTACTCTCTCTCTCTCTCTCTCTCTCTCTCCCTCACTCTGTCCAGTCTCCTCTCCATGAACAGCAGCAGTGAGTGGACACAGTCCATGTTGACACCTCCAGACTCCTTTGATCCCACAGACACACGGACGGAGAGCAGGACGTCCAGACACTGCAGGGGGAGGGCGGAGAGCAGGTTCACTGTGTGCCTAAGGGGTGCAGGGGGTGGATTTTAGGGACAAAAGAAAGGTCAGGTGAAAAACCAATATCCCTTTCAAAATATTTCCTCAAATTACAAAGGGTCAGCCAAGACATGCCAAAAAAGTACCCTCCCTGCTTTGTGGCATCGTGTGATGGGGAGGTCTGAAGTAAGTGGGGAACAGTGTATACAATCTCTCTCTCTCTTTCTCTCTCTCTCTCTCACCCTTGTAGTTCATCTGTCAGTTCCTCCTGTTGGCAGGACAGCAACAGGCAGTGACGCAGCACTGCGGCCAGGTGGCGATAAAGAGCCCCATCCTCCTATAGGATAAACAAATGAGTCTTGGACTATTATTAGAGGGCTGCTACTAACGGCAGTGGAAAGTGGACTTAGTGGAGTGGAGGTCTGTGCAGGTGAGGTGTGGATCTCTGTGGGTAATCCCTAGGGATCCAGGTTTACCTCGTCAGGCTCCTGCCTGTGTGTACTGTATGTGACGTTGAAGAGTATCTTCAGGATCTCGATGGCACACTGGGTTGCGTCCTGGCTGATAGGGGGCGCTCTGGGGTCAGTAACCACCTCATAGTCCTCGGCCCAGTGGACCCCCAAACTCTGCTCCAGTAGAGCGCTCAGCATTGACACACCATGCGCCTGAGGGACAGACAGAGGAGAACGTTGTGGCCAAGATAATGGCTTAATTGTCTCATTCCTGTGACTTAAAGGAGCACTAGGTAAGATTCAGTATTTTTGCTCCTGAGCTTCCCCTACAGTTGCAGTGTGTAATTCATTTTTACAGCACTGTCCTGAAATCAAGGGGGAGGCAAGGGAATTGGAGGCAGGGATGGCGTGGTTTCCTGCCCTCCTAAAAGTCACATAGTGCAGTTTCTGCAGTGCTGAGCTCGTGCACCAATGACAGTGTCTGTTACAGCTCAGTGAAGCATCATAATGATCTTGAAACTGTAATTTTAAGGTACCTAGTGTTCCTTTAAATACAACCATGTTTTTCTCTACTATCGTTACACTTATATAGCGCCTTTCTAGATACCCAAGAACGCTTTACAATCCACACTGCTCAGAATGCTCCGAACACTCAATCCACACACACACTGGTGAGAAGCGGCAGCCAAACGCAGACAGCGTACTCTTGACCAGGAACGACCGTCCACCTGGAGGACTGCATGGGGCACTAGGATTTCACCCAGGACAGAGCGCCAATCTATATCTGGGCACACACACACACACTCATTCACTCACACACCAGGACAGAAACCGGAGACCTCGGAGGAAACCCACGCAGACAACATGGAAACTCCACCCAGATGGGACTTGAACCCAAGATCCCAGCGCTGAAAGGCAAACATGCTAACCACTAAGCCACCGTGCCGTCACTCTCTCTTTCAAATTCCCTCAAACCCTTCACTCCCTTTTCTACCAAACTCTCTCACTCCTTTTTTCCTCTTTTGCATCTCTTTTGTTCTCTTCTTTTGATTCTCACAGCTTTTTTATTTCTTCATATTCCTTCCTCTTCTCACATTCACTGTTTTTGTCACCTTTTCTTTCTCTTTCTCTATTTCCTTTGATCTCTCTCACCTCTCTCCATCTCTCTTTTTGCATTTACTCTTTTGCATTCCTCTTTCTGTGTTAGATATACTGTCATTTATTCTAACTTATTTCTTTCTCTTTACATCCATCTTCTGCTCTCCTCTCTCTCTCTCTCTCTCTCTCTCTCTCTCTGTCTCTCTCTCTCTCTCTCTCTCTCTCTCTGTCTCTCTCTCTCTCTCTCTCTCTCTCTCTCTCTCTCTCACCTGTTGCAGTTGTCTCCTGAGCTCAGGGCGAAGAGCAGTCAGTAGAAAGAGGAGCCGCAAATCATAGAACTGACCGCTGGGTAGCGTTGAAGAGCGGACACTGTCCTTCAGCTTTTCACACAGACCTGGGAGAAGCCTGAGGGTGAGAAAAAGGGATGGAAAAGAGAAAGATAGGGCCTAATAAATATATCTTTGCTGTAAAGTTTAAAACATCTCATATTTGTGGATATTTAGTTTACTACATAATTTTCATGATTAACCAGGAGAAATGCTCCAAAATTATTATTCTGAAAAAAATCTTTTTAAAAGTTTTTTTTCCTTCTCCTGTAGAGCTACTATTTTGGGAGATAAGTGTTTTTAATGGGACAGCGATTACGTTTGTACTAGAATGCATAAAACGTTGCATTTCATAAAAGTCGCATAGATAAATATCTATATGATTTGTAAAACACATTCACACAGTTGGCCTTGTCGTGTATCGTGTGAATCTTGTCGTGTATCTTGAATTCAGAGAAGGGTCTGACCTCAGGGCGCTGACCCTCTCCTGCGCCCTCTGGCTGTTGTAGATGACATTACAGAGCGTCTTAATGGCCTCTTTCCTCCACAACTCTCTGTCATCGTACCACTCGTCCTCCTCATCCCTCTCTCCTCTGGCATCCCTCTTTCCTCTCATCAGCATGCTGTGAATGCCGTCGGCTTTGTGGGAATGGCGCCGCTCCCCTCGCGTCTCTATGATCACCTCCCTCATGTATGTGTCTTCTGGGAAGCTCTGGATGATAAAGATGTAGCAAAGTTTATTTATGTCAGCTATCAAATGCAATAACTAAAATATATACATTTATAAGATATGATCTGCGTGTCTCTGACCCTGGACCCTGTATCTCTGCTGTTATTTCCATCTCTTGGTCCAGAAGAGGTGCTGCAGGCAGAAGCCTGGCACTCTCTCCCCTCTCCCTCCACCTCTTCCTCATGTTCGGGAATGGGCAGGGAGCTGATGCCCCCAAGCCGGGCAAGGGTGAGGATGGCAGAGTCGTTGATGAAGGGCTCGAGAGCCTGGCGATCACGGGACACGATACGGAGCGTCCGCAAACATGCTCTCAGGACACCCGGCTGCAGCTGAGTCCGGATAAACCACATCAGTGCAAAGGCTAGGCGCTGAGAGACAGACACAGAGAGAGAGAGAGAGAGAGAGAGAGAGAGAGAGAGAGAGAGAGAGAGAGAGAGAGAAAGAGAGAGAGTGAGAGAGAGAGAGAGAGAGAGAGAGAGAGAGAGAGAGAGAGAGAGAGAGAGAGAGAGAGAGAGAGAGAGAGAGATGTAAACATATTTGTATTTGAGACACAAGTGAAATTTGCAGCCCCTTGTGATGCAGGAATAGCTTCTATTTTTCTGGATAGACTTTTGACCTGATGGTGAAACATTGCTGTAAGGATTTGAAGGCATTTAGTCAGCAGAGTATTTGGGAATTCAGCTTTTGGATTTTGGATGAGTAATTATTTATCACAAACTCCACTCCATTGGATGGATGGATGGTGCTCAAACACTCCACAGAACACAGTTCCACTGCTCCACAGAGAGGTTTTTGGGACTTGACACACCCCTGGTGGACATTTGACACTGAACACAAGAGAACTTAGGCTCATGTCACTGCTCCAGAGTGTCTCATGTTGTTTAGACATATGTCTATTATCATGAATCTCTGTGTCAGAGTTTGAGAGAGGAGTTGGTGGAAAGGAGAGTCAGTGGAAGGAGAGAGTGAGAAGAGATAGAGTTCTGTTCCTATTGTGAGAGTTTATTACCCCCCTCCAGCTCACCCTCCGCAAAACCAGGTCCTCATTTTCCTCATCGTCCGAGCCAAAATCTGAGTCAGAGTCTGGAACATACTCCCTCACTTTATTCCTGCGGAACTTATAGAGAAAGGGGGGGGGGGGGTGAGAGATGATAAGACAGAATTAGAGGTGTGTACTGACAGAAAAAGAGAGATTATCAGAGAGAGAGAGAGAGAGAGAGAGAAAGCGATGAGCTCATTCTTTCAGTTTTTTATTTCCTCTTTCTCATCTCCTTGTGTCATTCTCTCCCATTCACATTTCTCCTTATTTTTCTCTCTATCAGCCCCTTTTTCCCCTTTGTGTTGCCTTGTGATATCTTTTTACCTCCTCCAATTCTCGTTGCTGTTTCCATTCGGTGCATATTTGGGGAAAAGGGAAGAAGTAAAAACCAGTGATGAACAACATAAACAACAATATTACAGCTCATAAATACACAAGTCATACCCAACCACTGACAATACAGAGATGGCACGAAAACATATTATATATACATAAATATAAGAAGAATAAGGACAGACAGAGAGAGAGAGAGAAAGTAATGAGTGCAGGTGTTTGTGAGATGTTTACATTAATAGCACTGGTAATCCTGCCCTTCCCTACTCTAAGACTGAGGGCTCACACACACATACACAAGCTTGTACTGATGGATTTGAGCCCCTACCTTCCTCCTCTCCCTCTCTTCAACATTGACGAAGAAACACTGGGAATACTGCAGAGAGAGAGGGTGGAAGAGGGAGAGAGAGAGAGAGAGAGAGAGAGAGAGAGAGAGAGATTGATTACTGGAAAAGTTCCTCTCTCTGTCACATCAAAATATATGAACACCCCTCAGGTTTTCCCGCCTGAACTGTTGTCATGGAGACGGTTCGTGTGTGTGTGTGTGTGTGCCTTGGAGAAGTCCATTTTTCGTCCTCTTCCATAAGCTGCATATCTCTGAGTTTACTGAAGGGGTGGGGGAGGAATATATTAGGCACATAAAGAGTTAAGCCCCACCCGGTGCCTAAGTCAGTGCCTGAACCGAAGTGGGGTAAATATGGCCATAGTGAGGACGGTGGCCACTAAAGATTTATGGACATATATTTGTGAAAAACAAAATACATTAAAAAATAAAACAAACAATTGTCACTCAAAATCTTATTAGCCAACGAAGAGGCACAGTCACCCTTTGTCAGAAGTCAGAACTGAAGCAAGAAAGCTGGCAGGATGACTGTTAATCCAACAGTGAGTTTCAAATTTGATCAAAGAGAAACATGGGTAACATAACTTCTTTGGAAGCTATAAGCCTTATGAGGACATTTTTTTTAATTCAGTCAGTTTTTTTCTCTTTTGTATTTGTACTTATGTTGATTTATGTTTAAAAGTTTTTGTTTGTTTACACTAAATTCCATAAAAATGACAACAAACCTGGTTCCTAAGTGCAAACGCCCTATAAGGCCAAGGCTTTGTGTTTTTCATAAACATTCTCATAATAAATTCTTATTGCATTTTATTTGTTATCTAGAACATACATTTTTGTTTAATTAAAATGAATAATTGTTTTGTGTATTTAATTATCACAACATTTTGTTGCATTTAGGAAGGTTTTACTTATTTATCATGATTGTTTTATTGAGATAATTAATTAATCATTTCATTATCATTACAAAACACATGTTTGCGCATTTTTAAATGTTGATTATATTTAAAATGTTTTTAAATTAAAATAACATACGTACCTCTGTGTTGTATTTGTCCAGTTGTGTCTGGACACTTTTCTGGTCGCCTTGTTTGATGCTCCTAATGATCCTCTCCACATCCACAGCCATGGTGTTTTCTGTTCAGAGAGACTACATCAGACACATTTATTCTGTTGCACGAGTTTCGTTAAACAGCTGAGCTTTAAGGTGTAGAGGTGAAGCACTTCATGCATCTGGCTTGTAACTCACTCACTCTCTCACTTATTTTCTCAAGTTCATACTAACGTACTCCCTTACTCGCGCGCTCACATCCATGCTCATTCCCTCATTCACTCTCTTACTCACTCACACATACATACTCAATCACACACTCACATTCATATTCACATACTCGCTCCCTAGCTTATTCAATCACCTGCTTGCATACATGCTCACTCACTCCTTCACTCCCTTACTAACTCACTCACTCACTCACTCACTCCTTCACTCCCTTACTCACTCACTCACTCACTCACATATAACACGAGGCACTACTCACTAACTCACCTCCATACTTCATGATATTTAGGCACAGCTCCACTAGGGGGTGCTTTAATGCTCTGTACACAGCAAATTCACCAGTGTTAAATCAACACTATTAGTGTTAAATTAATACTGAGCGTGTTGACAAGTTTATATTTTTACACTAATAGTGTTGATTTAACATTGGTGAATTTGCTGTGTACAGAGCATTAAAGCACCCCCTAGTGGAGCTGTGCCTAAATATCATGGAGTATGGAGGTGAGTTAGTGACACTGACATTTTGTGTCTTTGTTATTTTTATTACAATTTATTTGTTATGCTGTGCTTGTTGTGTTATTTTAGCTCCTGTTCTGTTTTACTGTCACCTATGTTCAATTTGGAGCTTAGTTTTGTAGTTTTGACAAACATTGGTCCAAACTGAGAAGAGTAGAGTGCTAAACCCTTTAGCTGCGGTGCAGATATCGATGCTTGATATTCTGATGAAATATGCTGTTGTGAAGAGCCATTTAAAATGTAAGAGACCTCCACAAAAATATGAAGGATTTTTCAAGAAACCTTAAACTGGTATACACTTCCATTTTATGTTTTTATGAAGGCTCTTCAAAGCTTTAAAATAAAACACTTCTCAGTTATTGGATTTTATATTACATTTGTGAAGATAGAAATGTCCTTAAGTGACCAAAAAGTTGTTCTCCTTTGGTATCAATCAGAATAATATATCTTAATTTCTATGAGTGTGGATCTTGTTTATTAATGCTAACAGACATGATAACGGACTGACCGTAGAACAGTAAACAGAGGCGGAGGGGGGCACAACATAGGAATCTAAACTATGGACAATCTGCTGGAGCTTAAATATCGCAGACAGCATTATATAAGCAGCTTTATGACTCATTCTGGTTACACCAGTGCTGCACCCCACTAGAAAGGTGTATACATATTTATTTATCTACACTGGCATGCAAAAGTTTGGGTGCCCTTGGTAAGGGACATGTCTTGTTGCTTGTCTAAGTGAATATGAGTGAACACATGAGTAAACATATACAGGGAACACTGTAAAAATCAGAGAACAATTTTTATTGAATTGCTGACTTGAATATATAGGAAATAAAAAAAGAAATGTGCTATAACAATTGTTCAAGCCACTTTTACATGTTGTCTTTTTATTTTTTGGCATTGTGGTAAATTCAGAAATTAGACAGTTATTGTGCCTTAAAATGTAAGTCCTCAAAACATGTTGGTAGACAAGATGCACCCAAACTTATACACTCGACTGTACATGTAATAATTATTTGTTAAAACACTGCAATAACTGTGACGTCTTTTAAGGTGTTGCACACCCTTCTATAGTAACATGAATTTAAAAATAGGGTTTATTACTTCACTTACCTTTCGCTGTATTGAAGTGTGAATAGTGAGTAATGAAAAGTGAACAGTGTACAGGGAATATTCAGTGGGGAGTGAAAATTAAAATGGGAATAGTAAATAGTGAGTAGTCCTGCTGCTGTGGTGTGTGCAGTGTGTGCTCCTGTCTGTCTCTTTGTCTAATCTGGCATAAGATTTAGTTCTTAGTTTTCTTAATCTAATCTCTACACCTCTCGCTGTTTCATAACCCTGTGTGTATGGTCACTCATGGGCCATTATACTGGCCATCCTTCGCCAAGGACCTGTGTAAGGGCATTCAGTTTTAGGTCTGATTAGCGCTAGGACTATGACAAATATATTGATACTAAAAATTGTGTGCTTGCTTGTCTCTGTAAATATATATGTAATGTAGTGTGACACAAACATTGAGCTGACAATTTATAAGAAACAAAATATTTATTATTGAGAAAGTGAGAGAGAGAGAGAGAGAGAGAGAGAGAGAGAGAAAGAGAGAGAGACAGAGACAGACAGACAGGGTTGAAGGAGAGTGATGATGAAAGTGAAGACTGCAGTGTTTGATTCAGTTTAATAAGGGTAATTAGAGAGAGAGAGAGACAGAGAGACAGAGAGAAAGCATGAGAGATGCACTGATAAGGGTAATCACTCAGGCTGACTGCAGGTGATTAATTTCAGGCAGTTGTTCAGATACAGAGCAGTGATGGACCCTCATAACTGCAGCACTAGATGCATTAGAGAGGGAGAGCGAGAGAGAGAGAGAGAGAGAGAGACTATGTCTGGGGACATAGTGACCCCAGATATTCCATCATTCAGACCAGACACAGTGACCAGGTCCAGAGCAAAGGAACAAGTAAGTAACATTAATATTACATACAGTCGCTGTCCAATTAAAAACGTGTCTCACTCAAAAAACTTTACAGGAGAAGGAGAAAAACCTTTTTAACTTTCAGTGTAAGGTCATTGTAAAATGATTTTTTTCCAATTAATCTTTGAGCATTTCTATTGGCCCATTATCATAATAATTTCTTCACATGACTTGAAGCACAGCTGTTGTGTTCAACTGATGTAGTAAGCTAAAGATTTACAAATAATGGAGATATATGTTTTTTAATTGGGCAGCGGCGACATATTCATTCACAAATGTTCATTCCCATTTAATATGACCACTTTATTGTAACAGTTATTGAATGAAGAGTATTAGAGGTTATTTTACATTACTGAACTATAATACTGTAATTCATTTGTAACAGATATATATGAATTTATATTTATATATGGATATATATTTACATTTAAGGACATTACTCAAATGTTTATATGATACAGGCATCTTTTAGCTGATAGATTTTGGCCAACTGATGGCGGTGTGTGGAGATGCCGTCTGACACTGTGTTTGCAGCAGTTTGAAAAGAAGTGGTATTTGGCTTTACATATGTCACATAATACAATTGACCAAGACAACATTTGGAAGACGATTGGATTTAATGTGTGTCTGAGCGTGGGGATCACCAAACTGTGTTGGACACTGTCCTTCCAGGTCGGGATTTGAATACCTTTCCTATAGTGTGTGTTGTATTGCAGGATGCAGCGCGCCTCTGTGCTGCTGCTGGTAGGTGTTGCTTTGCTGCCGCCCTGCGGCGGGTTTGGGAACCGCAGGCTGTGCGGTATTCAGCTAGTGGAGGCGCTGCTGTTCGTGTGCGGTGAGAGAGGACTTTTCTACCAACCCGGCAGACGCATCAGGCAGGAGAACATCCGTAAGTGTGTGTGTGTGTGTGTGTGTGCGTGCGCGTTTGTGAAACCGTTTAACACGTTTACAAAGTTTTAAAGAATGTCCGAATGATGAGGCAGCTTTATGCCAATGATGCATTATATACTCAGAAGTATTCAAACCTACCTGTATTGAACTATGCATCAATTGCTGACCTTCGATTCAAACACAGCCTGTATAATCAACACAGAAAACTTCCCATTAATTTGTTATCCTCTGGAGCAGCTGCACATTACAATGAGGTCACCATACCTATGTCATACCTATGTTCTTACCCTATGTAGTATGATAAGAAGTCTCCCATCATTGGATTAGGAAACGTTGGAACTGTGTTCTCAGAAGTGATGCAGCTCCATCTGTGAGCTGGGGTTTGTGATCCCAAATCAATCATTCATCACTAGCTGAGCTCTCTGATGTTTTAGTTTTAAAAACATTACAGGTGAAGGGTGCTTTTGTTACGGGAAAATTACAGATTGGTCTTGTACAGTGGCAGCTTAAAACTGTTTGGTTTCAGTTTTGCTTCACTCTAATTTTGTATCTCATTCACCAGGTTTGATGATGAACGATGGCTCCTTGCTCCCTCAGGAGGTCAGACAGGTCGTGCAAAAAGGGCCCTCGGCTGCATCCCAAATAAAGAAAAGAGGCATCGTAGAGCAATGCTGCCATTTCTACTGTGACTACTATGACCTTGAGAACTACTGCAACACATAGAACCACAAATACCTTTTTGTGCTGAACAGATTAATGTGTGGATGTAATGAAATGAAATAAAGCAACACAAGAGGATTGGGTCACTGACTTATCCAGTGCACATAAGGATATTATTCAGAAACATTTTCAATCACAATAAAACACATAAACCTAAGATGTAACAAATAAACACAATAAAAACAATCTTTTAAGGATCATCAGTGAATAAATTATTCATTTGTTTGGGTCTTCTCAGAGAAGAATAATGAAGAATGTAAGTGTTGTGTTCATAACTGTGCATTATTTACTATATAATGCATTATTTCGTGCTTTCACCATTTTGTAGAGGTGTCCAAAACTTTGTGAAATATTTAATGCACTTGAACAATCCCACAATGCATTGCAATATGTTGTGTACAAGATCTGTGTCCTAGATCAATACCTTCCTGAATTCTGTTCCCTATATAGTGAGTAATGTGGAGTAGGGAGTCATTTTGAACAGAGCTATACTTAAAGGTAAATGAGTTAAAATCTAGCAAATTGTTAGACCCTTAAATGTGTTAAACAGACACAAATTTTACATATTTACATGCAGATATAAAAGGTGAGTGTGAAAAAGCACCAATTAATATATATATATATATATATATATAAGTATTATTTGGGTAGTGAATTTTTGGGTTGATGGACAGTAATCAGTACAGCAGCGACAGTGAGGTTTTTAAAATCTCAGCACTGCTTTGTCTGATCTGCCACCACGTCAGTGCCACAGCAGTGTAGGTATGATCCAACACCCGGGGGTCTTTGGTGGTCCTGACCATTGAAATTCAGGATGAAAGGGGATAAAGTATGCAGAGCAACAGATGGACTACAGTCTGAAATTGTAGAAGAACAACGTGTACCTGTATGGTCAGTGGAGCTCAGAGAATGGGGAGTGAATACAGGAAAAAGTAGCTGGTCATAATGTTATGGCGAGTCGGCGTAAAGAAACAAATAAACTACAAAATTAGGCCAAAAAGCCTACATTTCCCGTCAGCCCCCACAGGCTGGTTTGCTGTGGGAGAAGTAAAATGGCGGATTAGGATGGGATGGGCCTCTTATTGTGTTGTTAATAGAGAAAATGTTTCAGGCTTTTATTTGACTTTTCTGAAGACATTGGAGTGCTTTTAAAGAGCCTTCGAGAAGTCACGACCTTGGATTTCACTTTACCGATTAATAATTGTGAGTAAATTTATCGGTTTGGTTGAGAATTCTCTGGCGATGCTGAAATTGGCTCCCTTTTCGCCAGATTCTTTTTCGAATTCCTCGTTCTACCTTAAATGTCGCAGACGTTAACGGTCTGTCCGCAACCTCCCCAATGTTATTGCTGCAACATTTAAGGTGGAACGGATAATTCGAAAAGGAGCTTGCGAATAGGGAGCTAACCCCAATGTTCGTGGCTGAGTTTTAATTGACAGAACATCTGAAGCCGCTGAAATGTTGCAGACAAATGAAACAGGTCTGGTGTGTTTCTTGTAGGCGAAATATATGTTCTTAATGGTATTTACGCAGCTATAGTTTAAACAGCTCGGTTTGCCAAACTCACCGGCTGTTTCACATTAGCAAAGGCTGAAATGAAGATACCGGATTGCCTTTAAAATGTGCTGTTTTCTGTTTTAAATGGGTGTTTATGAATAATAGACAATTGCGTTTCATAATGCACCATAATGTGGCGAGGTGGCCGTTTAATCGTATAGGAAAGACAGAAACAACATAGAGAAACAACATTTTCAGTGTTGTGGTCAGCATTCAAAACAGGATTGTTATCATATGACGAATAGTTATGTGATTTTATTTTTAAAATGTATTTATTTATTTTATTCTGCAACAGCAATAAGTCTACAAATTAGGTTTAAAAAATCCATGCACATCCCCACCACTTGCCCTTCAGTTTGATGGGATTGGTTCCTAGGTTTATGATGTCAGAAACTCTGGTGGTCTGAATTTGCCTGTTTAGATTCTATTTGGAATAGTGCAGTCTCAAAGTGGAAATACGTAGCTGTGGCATGAAATGGTTTTTTCTCTTATGATATGTCTTCTATTCCATAAACAGTTCATGGATATTAAAATGTAAACCCTTGTTTTTTTTACTGGAGAAAGTCTTTACAATTCATTGAGGCAGACAGACCTACAGCTGACAATAAAAGATGTGTATACCCCCCCCAAAAAATAATAGTCTAACACTTAACAAAACATTGGAGGGTATCAAAGTGTACAGATGACTGGTGATATGGAGTGATGTGGAGGGCTGAAATATAAATATTGATAGGTGTGTTCATGTGAGGATACATCGAATTGCAGTGAGTTTCATAAATAAATATTTGAAATGCTAATGACGTCATTCAGAGTGCTCTGATTTGAAATGGATTGTTAGAAACTTTATAACTCCTGATTTCTGATTAAAACCATGTCTTGCCATGTCTTAATTTAAGATGCCCTAAACCACACGCGTACCTACAAATGTCTCCTGACTATTTGTGTGTGATGTATGTAAAATAAAAAGTATTTTTAGGATTATATTTTGCCCTAACATGCTCTGGATATACCCCATTCATAACCATTAGAATAGCTTTCTGCACATCATTCTGACTCTCAGTATTAAAGCAGTTTACATCAGTCTGCTCTGAGTGACATGGTTTACATCATAACCATTTATGTTTGTACAAATGTAATGAAAATATGGAGTTCCCAATTAAAGAGGTATCTAGTGTGTTATGGATTTTTATTCCACCATCCCTAGATGTGTGCAGAGGGAATCTGAGATTCAGGCAGGCCTCATACCATTCAAAGCTGGTGGTTGTGGATCTGAATTAGGGGCAGGCTAGATAGTGTGATTTATTGACCTCTTTCCATATGTTCCTAATGAGTTTCTGACAGGCTCTTTTGTCCAATGTCTCTTGTGACAGACTGAACAGTATTCAGATGAAGTGGAAGAAGAAGAGGAGGAGTCTGAGGCTGCCAGAAGGACGACTGGCCTAAGTTGTTACCAGGGAAACGGGGTGACCACAGATGATGAGCCCAGTGAGCTGGTAAATGTAAAATGGTCAAAGCATCAGTCTGTCAAAAGAAGTGTGTTGTCTTGGTTCCTCCTCCTTAATTTGGACCATCTGCCTGTAATACATCAAGCATAGGAGACTGGCCCAAGTTGACCCCTGTGCATTGTGTTTGTGTGGTACTTGTGTAGGAGGCTTCTGCTGCTACTTCCTCTGACACTACATTCCTTATGCCTGAGCAGTGCTCTGAATATAATTTTACCGGCAGGTAGGAATAGAAAATATTAAGTATTGATTTTCATTTTGAAAACCACGCAGTGTTTGTTGCAGCCTTCCGCTAATAAGCTATAACTGACATCTTTTTAATCAGTTCAGTCTTTCCAAAATGTCAAGATGCTTTTATGTGACTTGAGGATTGCTCATGTAGTTCTGTTTTCTTGTTTAAGTGACATTGATGTGGAGCTTGCAGCAGAGGTGAGAGTAGAGGAAGCATCGTTGCTGACTTTGGGTGTGCCTGTTGCCCCTTATTTCAGCTTCAGAAAGACAGGCAAGGACCTATATTTGCTTTTATACCTTTAGAACAACTACACTCCAGTCCACTATTATGTTATTATGTTGTTATATGTTTGTTGGTGTAGGGAAGTTGCAGCACTGTGCTGGACTCTGGCCTTTTAAAACTAGAAACTGACAGGTCATTTTTGATATATGCAAAATATCCTGTTAGGGTTTTTCTTGTGCATTCAGGTAATTCAGTGAATTATCTCAGTGACATGACATTTTTGCTTTGTTCTTAGGACACACATCTGATCAACAAGTCCTTCCTTTGGCAGCCCCCAGATCAGAGAAGGACATTACAGACTGCCTTTTCCCCCCTGCCCCTTTCCTCACGTGGACTGCAGCACAAATGCCCAGGTCATCTTCTCTCTGCACCTCTCAGAGGGAAACAGAGACTGCCAAAAGCCCTCTCCCATCTTCTCCTTCCACATCCCCCTCTTCCCCTTCTTCTGCCCCTTCTTCACCCTCCTCCTCCCCCTCCTCCTGCTCTCCCAGAGGTAGAGAAACCAGCTATCATGAGGACGAGGATGATAGCCACGTTGGGGAGGGTAGGGTCAACAGAGCAGCAGGAGATGGAGTGTCGTCCACTTCATCATCTGTAGCTCCGTCTTCGCTCTTGGTGCCTCCCTCATCATCTTTTAATCAATTGCGTCATGTTTCCTCATCTCCAATTCTGCATGGAGATGACCAGAGGGAGGAGGCAGAGATGGAGATATATGACCCCTTTCACCCCACAGATGGAGAGGGAGAACAGGGCACAGGCCAGTATGAGGAGGAGGATGACGAAGAAGAAGAAGAAGAAGAGGGAGACAAGTATGACCCCTTTGAACCCACTGGCTCTCCAGCCTCAGAAAAAGAGGAGGAGAGAGAGATGGAGATGGAGGAAGAAGGAAGTACAGTGAGCAGTACACCTGGTGAGTTGAAGGAAAGTAAGGAATTTGAGCTGGGGGCAGCTGCTAACACAGAAGGTCCACCTCCAGACTCAACAGAGACCCTAGGTCCACCTCCTGAGGATGAGGATGCATCCACAGAGTTGAACAGGGTCAAATACAGAGACCGAGGGAAAGGTATGAGAGACAGGACCCAGGATGACTCTGAGCATGACTCTGAGATTGAAGAAGGAGAAATAGTGGGTGCTGGTGACAGAGGGAGAGAAAGGGAAATTGAAAGGAGGAGAGAAGTGCTGCTACCCTCCTCCGGAAGTCCTTCGTTTCTCCAGGGTGGGGGCCTCAAACCAGAGAGGATCTTGCGTGTGCTAGACGGCGAAGCTTTTGTCTCTGTTCGAGCTGAAGGAGAATGGGATAGAGAACCTGTACCCCCAGTGGGTGCTGGGGACTTAAGGAGAAAACTTACCAGCAGAAGAAAAGAGAGGTTTCGATCTTGTCCTTCTTCTGCCTCCATTTCACCTCCTTCGTCATCTGCCTTGCCACTACCCCCTCCTTCCCCTCCCGCCTCCCAACTCCACTCTACAGAGAAAGCAAGAAGCCGCAAATCTTCAAAAAGCTCAAAGGAGAGGGACCGTCGCAAGCGGAAAGAGGGCAAAGCAGAAGAAAAAGAGAAGCGGAAGAAGAGGAAAGATGGCAAAGGTGAATCAGGTGGAGGTAGTGGAGAGAGCAAAGAGAGGGATCGCGATAGGAGGAGCAGAAGGGGTGCAAAAGAGAAGGACAAGGACAGAAGGAGAAGCAGCAGAAGTGACAGTCGCAAGAGAAAGAGCAGACGACCCCCCACTCCCGAACCTACATCCCGCTCCCAATCACAAAATGCGTCACGTCAGTCACGCAGTCACAGGTCATGGTCCAGTCACTCGGATGGTCACCACCGAGGACGAGAACGGGACAGAGACAGGGAAAGAGAAAGAGAAAAGGAGCGAGACAGAGAAAGAGACAGAGACCGATATAGGGATAGAAGGAGAGAAGACAGGGACCAGGAAAGAGATAGAGACTCTAGAAGAAAAGAGGGACGGAAAAGAGATCATGAAGAAAGCAGGAGATCAGGGAGCCGAGACAGGAGTAATGCTAAAAGGAGAAGGGAAAGCAGTGAGCGAAGAGACAGGGAGAAGGAAAGAGAGCGAGAAAGAGAGAGGGACAGGAGAAGAGATGGACGGCCTGTCGTACCTCCATCTATTCAGGATCTAAACGGGTCAGATCTTTTTGCAATCAAACGTACCATCACTGTTACCTCTACACCCACCACTACAGTCCCCAGTTCTCCTGCTCATGGCCAGGACCACCAGCGTAGTCCTGGGCAAAGTTCGGACAAGCCACGGAAACGCAAACGGAAACGGAGGAGACGCTCTGATGATGAGAGAGTGGAAGAGGATCACAGGAGCAGGTCTCGTCCCTCCTCGCTAAGCCCTCCTCGCTACCACAGCTATGAATCAGATCGCCTTTCTGATCGGCCAGAGCCTGACATGCTATCTCTAGATGGAGAGGCACTGGACTCTGATTACCCTTCGCTAGAGGACTCCCCTCTGCTCCCACCTCCTCCTCCTGAGCCCCCTCTCCCTAGTCCCAAACCCAAAACCACAGTTCCCAAAAGCAGTCGGCGGCACGAAAAGAAGAAATCCAGATCCAGCAAAAAAACAGGCCAGTCGGAGTCGTCCACTTCATCGTCCACTCACAGACCCAAAGCGAAAAGCAAAAACCTCTTGCCCTCACTCTCTCCACCTCTTTCTGCTTCCTCTGGCAACACTGCTTCCCTTCCACCCACTGGTTCCTCATCTACTGGCAAAAGACGGAAAGTGGGGAAGGAGAAGGGGGGCAAGAAGGAGTCAGGACGTTCGGGCAGATCCAAAAAACTTGGAACAAGCAGCAGGAAGGCTAAGCTGCAGTCTAAAGTGTCAGTGCTGGTCAGAGAAGGTGTCAGCAGCACCACAGGAAACTCTAGCAAACTGGGCATTGACCTTTTAGGGTCCGGTGGGGTTGTTGGTGGGTCTGCTGGACCCTCTGTGGTGGGTGGATCAATAGCTGTGGTGTTCCGTCGGGACAACGAGAGTCGATCTCCGTTCCTGAAGCCTTGCTCAGAGCCGCTCTCCCTGCCTGGCAGAGTTAAGGATCTCAGCAAGAAAAGCAAACAACGCACTACACTTACACCACTTTCTTCAGCCAGCCCAGCAGGACTTAAATCAAAGAAAGCCAAGCCAAGCTCGACCACATCCACATCATCGTCGGCATCCTCGCCCACTTCATCTTCAACAGCGAAGCGTAGGAGGAGGCCAGGAAAGAAGCCTCGGGAGAAAGCCTTAGCAGTTGACGGGCCTGATAGTAAAGGCACTAACAGTAGCACTTTGGGCACAGGGTGGGCTGGAGCATCAACAGACATTCAGCCTTTGAGTGGAGTTGGTCCTAAACCATCGAGTCCTCCCTCTGCTCTGCCTGCCCCTACACCTTCGTCGTCGTCTTCATCATCTTCCTCTTCCTCATCGACCAGTGTCCTTCCCCCGTCATCCTCGCCACCCCACACTCCTCCACTGTCGTTGCCACCCTCGAGAGAGACAAGGGAATCTTCTCCAGACTCTCAGACGGTCGACAGCAGTTGTAAGACACCAGAACCCTCATTTCTTTCAGAGGAGTGCCCAGCTCAGTCCCAGTCCTCTCTGCATGTGCCATCAAAGTCGCCCCCAAGCCCCCCACAGTCAAGAGGGGATTGCATATCCCAATCTGCCTCCAAGCCCCTTCCGTTGGATGAGCAGAAGTCATCGCCACCCTGTTCCACTTCTTCTGCCCTAGCTGCTGCATCTCTCTCTCATTCCATTCCTCCACCCATTGCAGACCCTTCCTCATCCTCCTCATCTTCTGTGTCTTCATCTTCTGTCAGTAAACCCCCACCTCCTCCACCCCCACCCCCTGCAGCACCACCTTTGCCCTGGAGCCTGCAGACAGGAGTAGATTGCACCGCTGGAGGTGTTTTGGCATGTAAGGATTCTTTTATTGTTCATGCACATTCAGTCCAAGGCTTTTTAAACTGCAGCACAGCTGAATGTGCTCTTCAGTTGAATGAAAATGTAAAAAAAATCACAAAATGTATTAACAGATCAGTTTAATCTCATTTATTTATTTATTTAAATTATACCAATTTAAACTGATTTGTTACAGTAGTGTGCAGCAGTTTTGTAATTTTTTTTTCCTTAAAAAAATACACTTTCCAAACTTGTGGCCCTTCGTATTTTCAAGTTTTATCACAAAGGACTTAAAGTAATACTCAGCATGTAAGCAAAGCTCTTTTGTTGGTTTGTTGTTAGTGGACATCTCTAATGTCTTGTGTTGCGTCTCATGTCTAGTGCTGGTGATACACACCCAAACAAGTACCATTAAGCCATAACATTATGACCATCTCGTTGTTTCTACATTCCTTAAACTCATTTTCTCAGCTCAGTTGACCTTACAGGATCCCTTTTGTAGTTCTGCAGTTACACAGTGTTGTCCGTCTGTTTCTCTACACTCTTTATTCCCCTTATCATCCTGATTTTCAAGGGACAGGACCACCACAGTGGTAGTGTGTGTGTTGTGCTGGTAAGAGTGGATCAGACACAGCACTGCTGCTGGAGATTTTAAGCACTGTGTGCACTCACTGTCCAGTCTATCAGGCACACCCATCCTGTTGGTCCACCTTGTAAAGTGAGAGTAGCTCACAGTTGCTGCACAGTTTGTGTTGGTCATCCTCTAGTCCTTCATCAGTGGACACAGGATGCCACCTAATGGATGCTGCCACCATGATGCTTTATAATTTTATATACCTTTTTATAATGTTTTTAGAAATATGTTTTGGGTAAACCTTATATGAAAACTACTGTAAATCATTGTCTCTGGCAAAATCTTAAGTCTTTTAGAGGCATTAAACATTTGATTTTACACAGCCACTCATTTGTATCTTTTAAATCTGAATGATTTAATAATACATACATTTTGAAAACATAAAATACCATTTAATTGTTTAAAATCAATATTCCCTCAACAAAAACAAATGATTTGTATTCGTATTTTTATATAAAGTTCTACACATTTCTTCTAATATACTCTTATGCTCTGACTATAATGAAGCACAATGCTTGTAAGATACAGTATTCTCAGAAAAGTACACTCTTGTGTTGTGTTAAATATTACTATGTAAAAACAACACTGATAGAATTAAAAAGTCTTGAAATGCTACATATGAAAACCTAATTCAGAATTCCTTTCTTGCAGTGACAGCTCTCCTCTTTAAGATGGAAGAGGCTAATATTGCCAGCAGAGCCAAAGCCCAGGAGTTTATTCAGGCCACTAGTCAGGTGAGATCTGTGGACTTTCAAAACATGTTTCTTTTTGCTCTTCAATGTCTGTTTGTTTTGCTGCCTTTAGTGTTGTAACCTAAATTACACATAAAAGAAAAATTGGTTCTTTCATGCTAATTTTGCTAATGTTAATTCTCATGATTTCAAACAGATTCTCTCTCAGGCGAACCAAAGCCAGTCGCAGACGCATCCTTCATCCTCCTCTTCCTCCTCTTCATCTACTCAAGTCCCTCCTCCTCCATCACATGCTCCTCCTCCAGCTCCTAGTCCGGCACAGTTTATTCTCCACGGCTCGCTGCCTTTGGTTGGCTGCACTAAAACTCCACCTTCTCATTTACACCCTGGACTTTCATTGGGTGGTGGATGTGCTCAGACTCCCCCTCCTCCCCTGCCCACTGGGCTGACTGTGACAGCAGGAGGCACTAATGAGTCAGTCTGGGACAATGAGAGTAAAGACCCTGATAAGGTCAGTACGTCTTTTAAAAAGAATTGTTGTTTTGCTGAAACCTAAGGATTGCACACAAGTTCGAATTAGTCTTGTTTTTTTATAGATAAATGACCAACCTTGACAGATGTGTAGATTTAAATGATTAAACCATTATTGGATGACATTTATTGTAAGCAGTTCTGAATTGTGATTATTTAACTCAACTTAGACCATTATGTAAATGCTGTGTTCCTCCATAAATGCCTCTACAAGGAGGAGAATTTCTGGATGCTATATTTTATAAATGTTTGTGCAAATATGTACATGACAAACATCAGATATCAGCATCAGCCCAAAACTGACAGTTCACTGAATGTGACTTCTGACACTCCTCATCATATCTGACCTTTAATCTTTCCTTCAGTATTTGAAGAAGCTGCACACCCAGGAGAGGGCAGTAGAGGAAGTGAAGTTGGCCATCAAACCCTACTACCAGCGCAAAGACATCAACAAAGATGAATACAAGGACATTCTGAGAAAAGCTGTACACAAGGTAAACAGAGTTTCCATGTTTCATCCATGTCAGTGTAGCCCAAGCAATCCTCTGTTTGTTCTTTATTGAGAAAGTATAAAATAAAACCCCTGTGCCTTGTTCTTCAAAAGGCACAGGGTCAAGTTTTGTTTGTTGAGAAAATACACCATGCATAGTCAGAAATGACAAATGAAGACAGATGGTTTTTAATTTTATGGCTGTAAGATTGGTTTTTGTCCCTTTTTACAAATTTCCAAAATCATACAAATATTGCTGTATCTATCAATAAGGCATTTAATTAATTATAAATTTTAAAATAATGATTGTAAAGGTGTAGACTAAAGCTTTAGCTTATTGTTGCTTACACTTAATACCAATCATTTTCTCATGTGACCTTCACTGCTGTGTTTAGACAATGCAAACCACATAAGAAAAGCAGAAAGATTCTTATTTCTTAAGCAATATGTCATTCTTCATATATATATTAAATTGTATGATATGTGCTAAAGTCATGCCATCGTGTAACTAATGACTTTCAGCTATGATTAAAAATGAATGGCTGGTGTTGGGCTCTATGGTAAACACAATTGTTCTAAGGATTGCAAATATGGTTATTGTTATATAACATCCATGCTGTGCACTGAATTAACATAATAAGGCTGAGTACTTGGTCCAGGTAGGTAACTTTGTCCAGGTAGGTTGGTAACAGGCTTTGGCAGTTGAGCAGGTGGTGCTATTGTATAATAATATTTACTGTTAGGCTTGCATCCAGCCATTTATATTTTAGAAGATTCTGCAAAAAGTTTTTTTTTTTTTTAACAGAGGCAAAACAAGTTAAAGTCACAAGAGTTCAGAGGTTATATTGTTTGCAAATGTACGTTTCTACTAGAGAGGTCTCCAAATCCCCAGATGATTCCTCAGATGATCTCTCATCACAGAGTTTTAAAATGTAGAATCATACTCGTGTTGATGATGCTTTACAGATATGTCACAGTCGGACGGGTGAGATTAACCCAGTGAAGGTGAGCAACCTGGTGAAGCTGTACGTCCAGAGGTACAAGTATTTCCGGAAGCACGGACGCAAAATGGATGAGGAGGAGAAGGAAGAGCGCGAGTCCGCCTCCCTTCACTCCTCCGCGTGACTGGAATTGGACTGCTTTTATGCTTAATTCTGATTGGACAAGTATTTGAGGACCCTCCCTGGTTCCTTCTCTCTTGCACGTGACTGGAACCCGTCAAAGCAACCGAGCGGGAGTTGCTCCCTGTGTGCTGACTGTGTACATGACTGTCATGTAAAATGTACTCCACTCTCCTCCCTCTGTCTGTCTTTTGTCTCGCAATCCAGATGTATGATTAAATGAATACATGTGATTCAAAAGTATGGTTAAAAAAAAAAACAACATAGAGACCCCCTAATACAAAATTAGACTGGAGAGACTTATCCACACTTTGTCTTTCTTCTTTTATTACTCATCCACTTAAAGGAATACAATGTAAGAATTAGCGTTGTTGTCTCCTGAGCACCCCCTACCTGCTGCTGAGTGTAATTCACGTTTACAGTACTGTTGTGATATTAAGTCTCACACACACCTCACTCTCCCTCACTTAAATACGACATGCACACACCCTCCCTGTTTCTCTCTGTCCTCAAGAAAGCTTGGATTCCACTGATGCAAAGTGTAACTTCAGTCATTTAATCCACACAGCAACCAGCGAAAAGCACATATTACAAAAATTGATGTCTAATGTGAAAAAGTGAGCTAATCCGACTAAAGTTAACAGCTGTAAACCCTGGCTCACTGCTCAGTGACTCTCAAAATCTGATTATAATACTTTTGTCAACAAAATAATCACTAACTAGCACCACAGCACATGGGGGGGGGGGGGGGGGGGGAATGGGCAACAAATACTGCTCGAACATGTGTCCTCATGTCTGTTTCAGCTCACTCTACTGTGTAAATTCAGTGCAGTATTAACTCTTGAACAGCCGCTCATTCATTCTCTCTTTCTCGTTCTCCTGCTTGTGCTTTCTGTCATATAATGTCCACGCCAGGAATACGCAGCTAGATTCTTTTTGTAAAGCGTTACCCATTTCTTGCTAGAGGCCTCCACCCCTTGATTCAGAAGTTGCTTAGTGCAGTAAACCAGCAAAGGATCCCTATTTCAGCTCTGTGGAACATTACAATCATTTAGAAGCTGTAATTTTAGGGTAGGAATACTACATAGTGTTTCTTTAAAAGAACACTAGGTGAGACTCTGGCTTTTTATTCTTGGTTCTCCCAGCTTTATTACAGTACGGGTTAGTTTCCTATCCTCCTCCAAAAGGTGCATAGTGCTGTTTATGCAGTGCTGAGGCTAGAGTACCAATGACAGAGGCTCTTTTCTCCTCGTTACAGGTCAGTGGAGCATCATGATGATTTTTAAGTAGTGTTCCTTTAAGAATATGTACACACACACACACACACAGTGTCAAACTAGGCACTACACGTGATTTGACTACACATGAACATGAGGTGTGTGTACAGATGTACAGACTTTCAGCTTAATCTTTCTCTCTTAGACATTACTGTGAATAGCAGGAGAATATCTGCTAATGTTTGGTGTATGTGTTTAATATTGCTCCAGACAGACATGGTCATAGTCAGGCTGTAATTACACAATGCATGTTGTTACATCATTAGTTCGCCTCTGAGCAAACCAGCCTACACATGCTCTACCAACAAGTTTTCCTCTGCTGTTGCTAGTTTGGACTAATCAGTTTAAATGATCACATATGAAATTCACATCTGTTATAAATTACAGTTCAAAGTGAAAGATTTTTTTTCCAAGCTATTGATGCCATGAGTGTTTTATATTTCATACAAAGAAGATATACTATTAAGTACAACATTTCAGTATTTAAATAGTTTGCCTTGAACCTATAAGTGTGGTTTTTCCATGATTCCACTAACCAGCTTTCTAGTTTACTTTCTGTGTACATACATTTATTGTCCTTGGTCCTTGATGATCGGTTGGTTACACACTTCCAGCACCTCACACACCATTCAGGTTTAGCTCAAGTTCACTTACATTCAGTATCATTCTGAATTCAGGAATCCATGGTTCAAACCACAATCCATCCTTGGGGTACTGAAATGCCTTTAAAAATGCCTCTCCCAAAACATAGACTGCTGATTGGCTGTGCTTGATTAGTCTACAATTTGTTGCAATCATTATAAACTCCCACTTCCAGCACCTCACAGAAGTTTCTGGCTTATGCCACACCCATGTTTGGCTCGCTCATCCCATCTCAAGAGCTTCATCCTCTTCTGGGTCTGGAGCCTACCTGAAATTATTAAGTATGGTTCTGATTTACTGTCCAGGGGTCTGTAACAAAGTCAAAGGTATCCCTAATGAAAAATGAATGAGTGACAGCTGTAACCTTTTAAACTTTGTATTTACTCTAAACAAAAATGGCTGCAGGTTCAATACCTTCATAACAGCTTTTTCAACTTAGCAACTGTTGCTATGAAAGTGTCTACGCAGAGCATTACAGAAGCCCTGAAGGGTATGATGACAAAAGTTTACCTATTTCTTTAAACACTTTATGGTGTGTGTATAACAGGCTGAAAAATTAGTGCGGGTCTTAGTCTCAGGGACATGCCTTCGACTTTTTCCGTAGAGCATGGATAGACTGAACTGAAGATTTGATTAGTTGGTGATTAAAATCTAAACAGAAAGAATGAGTGTGTTTGCGACAGGCTCTGATATTATTATTTAATCTGATCCTAAAACACTTTGTACTTGATAGTCACTTTGACTAGATGCTAAACAAATGAAGGATGACTTGTACGTGTTGACGTTTTCTCTAGAGCATTGGTCCAGTTTCCTTGTGATTATTCACCTGATATCATAGTGTGACCTTGTGAATTTCTGTCAGCTGCACAACCACAGGACCCTCCTGCAACTTGATCAGCCTTCAGTTTCCAGTTCCCATTGTGTATTACAACAAAGTGAGCATCTATTCATTTGTGTATCTGAGAATCTTTTTCCTGGATGTGGTATCCACAACTAAGACTGAACTCAGAACCAGAATGACTGGTCCTACGGGTCTGTGTAAAAGTGATCACCAAAGGTGCTGGAAATTCTTGAGCAATAACAAAGACTTACGTAAATAAACTTCTAATTTAGACATGGGTTATGCTTTTCATCTAACGCTACATTGGGCCTGTCTTCACTGATGCTCTAATTTAATGCCTGAACACACCCACTAACACCTTGTGTGTCTTGCAACGTGAGTGATGACACATGGGGCAGCATGTGAGTAAAATACAGTCACTTTATATGATACACTTAATACTAGCTTTCTTCCTATTGGACCAGGATGACCACGGCACTAAACTGACACAAATGTCCAAACATTAGTAGCCATCCACTGTCAGAAGTAAGCTGCAGCTGAGCAAGGTGTATAATCTCCATTTAAAGCATATAATGAAATGTCATGCTGTGAAGCAGCTGCACCCCTGGCCATGGTCACAATGCCCAATGTCAAGGTCTCTAGAGCAGTAGGGAAAAAAGCTCCATTTAATACATATTAGATGGGCTGCAGATGAGATCCAGAGCAATTCCTACACTATTACCTGACTTTATTATTGTTCTTGTGGCAGAATGCCATTAGATCCTCACAGAAATGTTCCAACCTCTAGTAAAATCCTAGACATTAAGTATTTTAAGGAGTAAATTCATCTACTTAAACTGCATTTTTTTTACATATACGTTTGAGTAATAAAAGCTCATTCACACGCGATCTAAATCATATTTATGTCTGGTGTGGGTTGTCTTGTCTTGCAGATTCCTACCCACAAAGAGGAAATGAAACTACTGAGTCACGGTTTCTGTTAAGTTGCCCATGCGAACCCTAGAGGTGGGCGGACCGATCCAAATATCGATAACATCGATACCAACGCTGGTATTGACCCCCCAACCCCCACCCACCCACCCACCCGTCTTTTGCTGTTGCACCGTCATGTGGCGAAGAGTAGCGGTACCGGTGTCGATATCAGCGATACTGGCCCTGTATTTACTTGGTATCGCTCACCTCTAGCAAACACACTCTCACACACACTCACAAACGCTGTCTCAAAGAGTCTGACTTTAGACAAACACTTAAGAAAATGCTTCGATTTGCCTTATCACTCTTACGTCCCGCCTTAAAAAAAAATAAACAATCCAGTTCTCTTCAGACCTGCCCCGTCCAACTTCACTGGGCGTGGCCTGATTGTGTGGAAGGTGCCCGGACGCTGGACAGGTGAAGCTAGAAGTGGCGTGGCTTCAGTCTGAGAGTCTGTGGAGAGGAAGCCGATGGCTGAGGAGAGTCGATGCTCCTGAGTTCTCTCCCTCAGAGAAAGAGACAGAAGTCCAGAAACACAGAAAGAGGACGTGGACAGAGAGACAATGGCAGAGAAACAGAGCGAGGGCAACAGAAATGGAGCGGAAAAGAAAGAGAAAGACCAGGTCAGTCATTTATTCATTGATTTTAACTCGACAGAATGGAGAGCTAGCTGTGTGAGCTTCATTTATTTATTTCACACCGTTACTCGGACCTGGAGCCGAACTGGAGACAGTGAGGGGGTCATTTCTGGTTTGAGGAAGTTTTCCAGCGAAAAATAGATTAAATTGATTGATAATGGCTTAAAATGTAAAGAACTGTGTCTGTAGGAAGTTTTGAGCCAGAGAATCATGAGGTAAAAAAGTGTTGAGTGAGTCCCATTATTATTATTTTTTTATGACACTGTTTTTATGACCTAAAATGAACAAGTCTTCATTTTAGGGAACATATTTCAAAGTGGCATTTTACTGTACTATTTCTAAATATACAGAGCTAAACACACTATAAAATATTAAACCTGACATTTTTTTCAGTTTTATTTTTCACTCAATTTGTTAAATTTAACAAATAAACCAAGTGTGTGCGTTAAAAGTGTGTTCTCTGTAGAGAAATAAAATATCAACACATCAAGTCCAAGACAGAATAATTGTCCACTCTCGCTGTGGAGATAATGACGACCCTCCCTCTCCGCATCACTCAGTAAAATTCTTGCATTTAAATAACTAAATGTGGTTAGCGTTCTCTTCCAAGCGTTTTGAACTTGAATTCTGCCGCAGTTTGAAAAGAAGAGGCGGAGTTTCTTGTGTGTCATAGGAAGCATGTGATGTCTTCACCCTTGCTTTAAAACACGCTGCAAAAGAAGCCACCGCGCAATGTTTACATCCTGTGTAATGGGAGCATGTTTATGACAGAGGGGGTGAAGCTGTTTCAGCTTTTAATGCAGATGTTGAAAATCAGCTTATTATTTTTAATTGTACCACATCATTTTAATAAACCTGTTGCACCAATAGAGTTGATCTGATATAAAGTATGTGGAAAAACCTAAAAACTTGAATACAAAATGAGAGAGAGGAAATGCAGAACTTCACTATTATTTAAATTAATAATCATAATAAAAAACAATCCTTTTTGTTTTCAGTGATATCCGCTGTGTTGAACATTTCTAGGCGCTCCGGGTGTGAGGTTCTTGTCTTATTACTCTGGGAATGTGTTAAAATCCATTAAATTAAGGGTTAAAATCTACTCAAGAAGAGATGGTTACGCAGATGTTCACAGACCTTTGTCCATATAGTTCCTTCAAGACGAATGGGCATGTTGTGATTAATTTGCTGGGAAACATAATCCTACCATCATTGTGTCTTTTGGAATCACCACTCCTGTTGAATTGTGACTCGTTTTAGAGCATGATGTCATATTTAAAGTTCACTGCACATTTAACATGTTTTAACTCGCACAGTAAAGTTCTATATAATAATGATTATGCCAATATAGCACCCTACATACATTGTTCAAAATTAAAGCTACATCTGCTTGTTCTTCTTGGTCACAGAATCAAGCCTGGACTATAATTAACAGAAAATAGTTACAATATTAATCACTATCACAGTATTGGTCAGAAACATCACGATTAGATATTTTCCCCAAATAATTTGGCCCTGCCGCTACGTCTCATGTAAAGATACAGTTAATGCTTCAAATAGAAACATAGATCAAAACTAAAAACCCTTTAGGAACTTAAAAACACAGAGTTTAAAGAAAAGTATTTTGCCCTTTGGTTATGATTACCTTTCCTCTTTTGTCTTCACTGTGCAGCGCTCAGATAGCAGCATGGTCTGGGTGTGTGTCCAAAGATAAAATTAAAGAAGTGTTTATTACACTTTTGTGGTGTTTTACTGAAGTCTGCACTAGCGAGAGCTTGGGTAAACTTTACAAATCTTTGTGCTGTTTTGCTGTTTGTTCTCTCTGGATTATGGTCGCCACACACTTCTGACCATCAGATCACTGACCACTACATTAAATGGACAGTGCAGGTGCCACACATGGGAGGTTGTACAGCAGTTGTCTCTTTGCTTTGCTGCTGCCCATTTGTTTCCAAGAAAGAAGCACAAGAGAGGGAGATGCACTGGGATTGTGTTCAGGATTGTGTTTCTCTATTGCTCTCTAACTATTCTATGCACAAATGTCAATTCACAAAGACGTAGCTGGACCTTTTTTTTTACCAGACCATGGAATTACAAAAGCAGGATTCCCCTAAACAGCTATGACAGGACAACAGACTCTGACAGATAGCATTGTTTATGTTTTGCTGAACTCTCGATGGGGCAGAGAAGTTTCTGTAGTTGCTGAAAACTGCTCTCCAGACATTGAACTCCATAGCCACAAATCTGTCCTTTTTTTCTCCCCCCAGGAATTCAGTATTGCCATTCTAACAGTGGGCTTCATTCCCCCTCAGGCAGAGAAAGCTTGTGCATTGTGTGAAACCATCAAACTATTGAATTCTCATCAAGGTGATGATTTTGTTGTGGACAGGGACTTCTTCTGGGTGACAACTCTAAATAAAGATTACCAACACATTTATTACCAACACATTAATTT
Source organism: Hoplias malabaricus (assembly GCF_029633855.1). NCBI lineage: Eukaryota > Metazoa > Chordata > Actinopteri > Characiformes > Erythrinidae > Hoplias > Hoplias malabaricus. Next base: position 23,728,647 of record NC_089812.1, on the reverse strand, counting down.
CTCCACACAAGAGGAAAAGACTCACACATAACAGGATGGTTACAAACACTTCCCCCATATTGCCTTTGGGGAAGACTGCTTACAAACAAAGGCTTGAGCTGGAAATACTAGTTCCTAGAAGAGTGCAATATTGGAAGGAGGAGGCTATCGTCACACTGCCGCAGACACAGACACCAGTAAATAAACCAACTCTCACTGACTACAATAAGATGTGCCCTGAAGGCATTCTTCCTAAATTCTTTGTCAAGAAGTCCTTCCAAATCAGAATCTCTGGGACAAGGTAGGCACCAGGGCTGAATGCAGGGCTCAAGCTGCAGCGTACAATTTTTAGGACCCTGTGGCTTAGAGGAAAGCCAGATACATGCTCCTGAGAATCATCAAGACAGCAAAGAGACACTACAAAGACAAGGTGGAATCTTGAAACTGATCTAAAGCACATGTGGAGTGATGTGTGCTCTCATGGTCATCAAAGGTGTGACATGCTGTGATGTAGAATGCTCTGCCTCCCTACAAGAAGATTCTTCAAACCTGCCAACCCATGCAAGGCTCTAGGTTTTGATGGCATCCACAGCCGTGTCCTCAAAGCTTGTGTCAGGAAAATAGCCGAGTTTTTTAGTGATATCTGTGATTGTTACATGCTTCAAGAGGACCAGCATCATAGTCATCATCAGACGACTGTCACACTGGAGGTCAAAACGCAGTACTAAACACAGTAGTGAAATTTACTAATCAACAACTCTACTTCCTACAGAATTTTCTTCCCCATATGCCTTGACCAGCTTCTACAGGAGAACCTTAGAGAGCATCCTGACTGGCTCCATCAGTGTCTGGTACTGGAGTTGCTTCCTCTGTGATAGGATAGCACTCCAGAGATTGGTCAAACCGCAGAGTTCCTCATTCACAGCAACCTTTCCTCCCTTCAGAACATCCACTAGTAATAATGGCTGAGGAAGGCACACAAAATGACAAAGGCACTGCAACCACCCAGCCACCCATGTTTACCAGGCTGCCACCGAGAAGATGTTATCACAGCATCCCGTTCAGAAGCAGGTTAAAGAAGAGCTTCTACCCACAGGCCGTCAGGGTGCTGAACAAGCCCAACTGACACCTGACACCTTCAGCATGTTTAACAATTCATCTCACCTCCTGCTGCTAAGGACTCTGCGTCATATGATCATGTTGTATATTGTAATGTCCTTAGTTTTGTGTTCTGTATTGTTTCTTGTTTGTGCTCCCCTTGTCATGTGACTGTTCCCCCTGTCTTGTGTCTGCTTCCTGCTTGTTCCCTGGTCATGTGTCATACCCTTCCCTTGTGTTTCTAGTGTCATGTGTCTTAATTAGAGCCCAGGTGTTTCTTGTTGGTGTTGTCTTTATATAGTCCTTGTCAGTGTTTCCTGTTGGTGGGTTATTGTTTGTTTGTGGTCTGTGCTTGATGTCACTGGTCCTTAGCAGTGCTCTGTGTTTAGTTCCTTTCTTCTGTATAGTCCTTGTTTAATGTTTAGAGTCCTTGTTTAGTCATGTTTAGTGTTTAGCCCTGTTTATAGTTTAGCCTGGTCCTTTGTGTTTAGCTCTTTAGCCTCTGTGTTTTGCCCTAGTGTTTAGATTCCCTCTGTTTAGTTTCTGTTTGGTTATTGTTATTAACGTCTCCTGCACTTACCTCCTTCCCTCACTTCTTGAACTCTCACACCCCCAGCATTATTACAGTAATATTATAATATTGTGTAGTATAGTTATCTAATTGCATAATGGTTACTATTTATACTCCCACCTCTACCTACTTCATGTTTACACTCGCCTACTGCACTTTCACCTAGTCATAGTAATTGTGTATGTAGTGTATGGCATAGTGGCGCTGCAGGTCGTGTCACTGCCACACAGCTCCAGGGTCTCGGGGACTTTGAGGAGTTTGTGTTCTCTCTGTGTCTGTGTTGGTTGCCTCTGGGTTCCTCCCATTTTTAAATCTGTATAAGCACAGTGTTCAATTCTGCACTCTGTTTCTCCTTACACCACCTGTGTCTCCAGGGCTAAAAACAAACTGAATAACTGCTCATCTAATCCAGTGGTTTAGATTCTAAAAACTTCACTTCAGGATTTTTTTTGCAGCTTCAACATAATGGGTTTTCTCTAGGATCTCTGTGTGCTTTATTTACAGAAAAACATTGTTAACATTTTACATAAAAAAAAAAAAACGACAAAAGCAAGATGATGTGTTTTCTGCTTATTAACACTTATACACACTACAACAGCATACTGAGGTGAAATACAAACCTTATATATATATATAGGTTCAGTCAAAAGTCACAGGACACTCCATTACATGCTGGGGTATTTAGATAAAACAGTGACCTGCAACTTTTGGTTCACTCTGTACATACACACACGATGTGACTGCTTACATGATGTCAACAATTTGCGTTCACCACACACTGGATACAGAGCTGTAAAAACTGAACGTTAAAATTTATGAATCAAAACTGGGGAAGCTCTAACTGGACTGAAGGTGTATTGAAAGATTAAAGATTGGATTTTAGTCGCTGTACACAACAGGATGTTCTGGAGTGGTCGTCATTTAAGATCACCCAGAGATCTAATGGGGCTTGATTATCTTGCAGACCGGGTCAGGCTTAAGGGAAATGAATCCTTGATGTGGTTTAAAATCCATTTAGTATGGGACGGCTTAGTGGTTAGCACGTTCGCCTCTCAGCGCTGGGGTCTTGGGTTCAAGTCCCATCTGGGTGGAGTTTCCATGTTCTCCCCGTGTCAGCGTGGGTTTCCTCCGGGGTCTCTGGTTTCCTCCCACAGTCCAAAAACATGGAGGTTAGGTTAATTGGCTTCTGTCAGGACTGTCCTGGTGTGTGAGTGAATGAATGTGTATGTGAATGAATGTCTGTATGTGTGAGTGAATGTGTGTGTGCCCAGATATGGATTGACGCTCTCTCCTGTGTGAAACCCTAGTGCCTGATGCAGTCCTCCAGGTGGCCAGTCATTCCTGGTTAAGAGTACACTGTCTGCCACTTCTCTACAGTGTGTGTGGATTGAATGTTGATTGTAAAACGTCCTTGGGATTCTAGAAAGGTGCTATACAAATGTAACGTTAAAAAAAAAAAAAAATATATATATATATATATATATATATATATATATATATATATGTATGTGTTGCATCTTGATGCACCCCATCGGTGGCGAAAGCTCATCTGGATCTTTATTTGGTCCAGCTGCAGTAAATCTGTTGGTTATTAATATTTATAGGGTTAGTTTGTATATCACAGCATTATGGAACCTTCTACTGTTCTCTTTTGCAGAGCTGGATCCCAAAAGTCATAAAGAAGAGAGTGTGTACGACGTTTTTGGAGGAAGCACTCAGGTGTGTAGATGTGTTCAGTCTCGTCAGAGTCTCTTGGCTGTTGGTGTTTGAGTGTGATAGGAAAGACTGAAACATGACCCCACTTGTCTCAAACACTGTACTGTTTAGGAATGTGCTGCACTGATTTACACTCCATCCTCTCCATATCCCGAAAATGTGTGAAACTCTAGGCTGTGTTTAATATGAAATCTTAATTCTGCAGATCATTTTCAAATGGACATCAATGATGTTGAAATACAAGGATAGTGTCTGATGATTTTTGTGCATGATACTAAGCTGGGATCTTGATATGTTGTCATAGTGAACATGATTTTCACACATCCTCTGCACTGAACACACCACACATTTTACTGCACAATTATTCTTCATTTAGCTAGGAAAATGCAAGGAAAATGCTAATTAGTGAAGCAGTGATGACTTTATATTTTCTTATTGTGTGTGTGTGTGTGTGTGTGTGTGTGTGCGTGTGTGTGTGTCTGCAGTAATGGAGAGCACTGTCAGTGTGGAGGTAAGCGCTCGGATCACAGCTCTGTAGCCACGGAGGATAATTTTGGCTCCATGGTGCTCAGTCAGTGGGACACAGCCATTCACACTTCGGAGTATCCCACTGATGCCTTCGGGGAGCTGGAGTTCACTGGGGCCAGCCGCAGGCAGAGTCATGTAGGCCTTCACACACCCCCATGCATACACACACACACACACACACATACATATATAGGGCAGCACGGTGGCGCAGCAGGTAGTGTCACAGTCACACAGCTCCAGGGGCTGGTGGGTTTGATTCGATTCCCGCTCTGGGTGACTGTCTGTGAGGAGTTGGTGTGTTCTCCCTGTGTCCACGTGGGTTTCCTCTGGGTGCTCCAGTTTCCTCCCACAGTCCAAAAAAAAAAAAAAAACACACGTTGCAGGTGGATTAGCGACTCAAAAGTGTCCGTAGGTGTGAGTGTGTGAGTGAATGTATGTGTGTCTGTGTTGCCCTGTGAAGGACTGGCGCCCCCTCCAGTGTGTGTTCCTGCCTTGCGCCCAATGATTCCAGGTAGGCTCTGGATCCACCGCGACCCTGAATTGGATAAGCGGTTACAGATAATGAATGAATGAATATATATTTATATATATATATATATATATATATATATATATATATATATATATATATATATATATATATATATATATACCCCAAGGAACTATATAAATATAATATATTATTCATATTAATTTCATTTGGGGCAAAGGGCAAAATGTGTGTGTTTTTGTTTGTTTGTTTTTAATTGCATTTTAAATTAAGGTATCACTATAGCCCATTAAAGACCACTGGCTCCCCCTTGCAATAAACCTTTTGGACCACCAGAAGGAGCTTTGCCCACTTCTAGTCTCGAGCACACTGCTTTAGCTCTATCAGCACAAGTTAAAAATGGCAAATGAGGCCAATTTACATCATCATACTAAATTCAGTTATTAAACATGTGTTCAGTATTTGTTGCTACTGTGTGGGAACCCCTTCAGTTAGAGAACTTCTCAGAACTTTGAGCTGTTTATTGCTATATTGTTTCCACCCTCTTGTTATTCCACATAATTAAACAAGCTGGTTTTGCTACTGTGCCTCTGTGTAAATGATGTCTGTCCTTATTGGCCCCCCATATTGGGCTTCATTTAAAAAGCAGTCTGGGCTGAAATGTGGAAAAAACTTAGTTAGACTGAAAGCATCCAGAACACGTGGAAAAATGACCTGCACATTCAGGTCATTGCATTAAGTAGATTTTTCGTACTTTTTACTCTAGATATTTTGCTACAGAAAGCACTCTGCCTCAGTGTAACAGGAAATTGTTTGACAGGAATGCTGCAGTCAAATTAAAGGGTCATATTTAAAGGTGTCCTGTGCATTTAAATTCCCCCTGGTAAATTCAAAACAGGCTTTTGTTGCAGCTTAATTTCCATATGTGGGCTGTGGAGTGATTGGTGGATTGACATCTTAAGGTTTACATATAGCATTCACCTAAAATCAAGTGAACGGAAATCAGATTTCTGTGCTCTGGGCACTTTAAAGGAGTCCTGAGTGTGTTGGTTATATCCATGTATGTTTTGCTGAGCTCTCAGAGTTGACTCAGGTTGTGCTGTCACTCACTTTCTCACGTGCTATGAATAGAGCAGGACATGGCGGCGAGGCACAAACTATTAAGGACATGTTTGAGTGTGAAGTGTGTGTTTGTTTGGGCATGTGTGGCTGCAAAGTGTGTGTGTGCACATGTGCAGGAGAGAGAGATTGTCTGCCTCTAGTTACCGTTCTTTACTGTAAAATTAAATATATTTACTCTGCAAATCTTCAGGTTTCAGTTTGCTCAGACACCAGCACATTCCTCACTTGTTTTTAGCCACATGCTCAAAAATTTTTAGACAACTGCTTATCCAATATTTTCTTGGTTACACTCTTGGAGTCACATTTAATACTGTGTTTATTTGGAGATTATACCAGCTGTGTGTGCACAGATAAGGGTCTTGGTCATCAAAGAGTGCACTTTAAAGTCATAGAAATCACTTGTTTGAAGGTGTACCCACAACAATTTGTATAAATGTATCAGTGTATATTCAATTAATTTTTAATTTTACTAATCATACCAAATGGCTTTAAGTTCTGATTATGATTTTTTAAATGAGAAATATAATACTTTCCTAAAGAACAGTTAGTGAATCTTTTGTGAGGATAAAGGTCTGGAAGGCAGGTCTCTAATAATCTTCAGTGCTTTATTTTGATTGTTGTCCTTTATGAATAATTCACTGTTTGTTGTTCATATGTTTGTTTGTTTATCTGTTTTTGTCCCCAGTTCCTGCGTCTGTCCTGTGACACCCCAGCTCCTCTTGTGTATAGAATTCTGACGACTCAATGGGGGCTACCCGCTCCAAACCTGGTGGTCTCTGTATTGGGGGGTGTGGGCAAGGAAAAGGTCAAGAGCTGGCTCAGAGAGCTGCTGAGACAGGGCCTGGTACGAGCAGCTCAGAGCACAGGTGATATGCTCTAACTGGTATCTTTGGCTTCCTGTGTATAGAGCACTGAATAGTAGCCCCAGAGGACCATTTCCTAAATGTGAGCGAGTATATGTATGTGCGTGAGTGTTTAAATGTGTGTGTGTGTGTGTGTGTGTGTGTTTCAGGTGCGTGGATAATTACACAGGGCCTGAGGGAAGGTGTCAGCCACTGTGTAGGTGAAGCAATAAGGGATCATGTAGCTGCGGCTTCTTCTTCCTCTCAGTGTAAAGTAGTTGCTCTGGGTGTGGCTCCCTGGGGCCTGGTCACCAGCCGCCAACAGCTCATTAACCCACAGGTAGAGCACTGAACATTCTCTCTCTCTCTCTCTCTCTCTGGGAAACAGAAGATAAATCAGTTTTGTAAATAAATCCGTAAAGATTAATAAAGATGTATAAAATCCTAAAATAGCTGTAGAACATAGAACCAACATTGAAATCTTAAAATGAAATACAATGAGCATCCAGAATTCCTCATGGCGATTCAGCCATGATGCAAAATATGACTGAATAGGCAATTACTATCTATTATCTACCTATTTTATATTTATAATATTTTTCCAAAACAAATTTAATGATAGGGTGGCATGGTGGCGCAGCAGATAGCATCACTGTCACACAGCTCCTGGGTCCTGGAGGTTGTGGGTTCAAGTTCTGCTCCGGGTGACTGTTTATGTGGAGTTTGGTGTGTTTGCCCCGTGTCCGCATGGGTTTTCTCCAGGTGCTCGGGTTTCCTCTCATTTTCTTAAAACACATGTTGGTAGGTGGATTGGCTACTCACAGAGAGTCAAAGTGTCCATATGTGTGAGTGAATGTGTGTGTGTCACCCTGCGAAGGACTGGTGCCCCCTCCAGGATGTGTTCACGCCGAGTGATTCCGGGTAGGACTCTGGACCCAACACTGGATAAGGGTTGCAGAAAATGAATGAATGAATGAAATTAAATACTGAACTCTAGTGATAATCACCCAAAGACAGAGTGAACAGTTTACAAAGTAAGTTTACATTGTTTAGAAACGTTACATATTGGGTTAATTTATTAATTTTGATCACTCCTATGGGCATAGTTCGTATTCCATTCTATCTTTCTGTTTTCAGGGCAGTTTCCCAGCAAGATACTATGTCTGGAATACATCTCAGGACTCGTGCTATCTGGACAGTAACTACCAGGCCTTTCTCCTGGTGGATGATGGAAGAACAGGCTACAGAGATGGAGAAACACACTTCATCACCAACCTGGAGGACCACATTTCCCAACTGCCCACTGGACGGTTAGGTGAGGCCCAGAGCCACTGAGAGACAGACAGCAGGGCCAGAAAATTCAGAAGTCTTCTATAAAAGTGTTTCACCCTCTTTATTTTCAAGTTTAGTCACTGCCAATTCTACCCATTAACTATGACACAAAATGCATCCTGTGAGACATATGGAGTGCCAACATTTGTGCATCCACAAAGCCACACACATTCGGAGGAGAACACTAACTGACCTGTTTTGTTGTATGATAATATATGAACTGGTTGTGTACAATGTTGCTGAGAGATGGAAAGCTATCTTATTCACCGAGAGAGGCAGAGTCACTTTATGCAGTCCATTTTAACCTGTTTTTCATTTATTGCTTTCTAAAACTAAGAATAAGACAAAATTCAGCTTCATTGTTGCAGCTTTATTAGTCAGAGTGTGAGAGCATACACACGGTCTGTGTTCCTGCATCAGTTGGGTGTCGTCTTCTTGCCGAAATCACAAGCTTTGTATACTCCAGCTTGTGAGACACAGAAAAAAACTGAAGCTGACGATATTCATTCTGGACAAGTTATTGTTTTGCCAATTTTAAGTTACTGTCTAATCACTATTCTGTTTTATTAACATTATCTTCTGTTTTCTCTAAAAACATCTTAAATACATCTGTAAACACATAAACAGGAAGTGGTAACATTAAGATCCCAGTGCTGTGTATGCTGATCTCTGGAGAGGCTTCAATTTTAAAGGTTTGTCAAAGTTTTTATTTTTATTTTTTTAATTTAACCTTTATGTAAGCTGGGAAGGCATTAAGAACAGCTTCTTATTCATAATGACAGCCTTGCAAAAGCAAAGCCTCTTGAAAACCCACAGAAACATATGAACAGTACAATGCTACCCATTCTTCGTTGTGTGTTTCTATCAAAATAAAACCAATTGCTTATATACTATTCTGATTAATCATGTTCTATCAGAGAATGGACATTTCTCTGAAGAAGTCGATTCCGTGGCTGGTTCTGAGTGGTTCCGGTTCGGCGGCAGATATGATCACAGAGCTGCTGAGTGACCTGAACCCCAAAGCGCCACCTGCTGACGGAGAGGGCAAAGACAGCCCCATCGCTGGGCTCCGGGACAGCATCAGGGAGATCCTCAAGAAATATTTCCCCAGTGAGAAATCACTGGACAGACTAGTGGACTGGGTGAGAGGGACAGCTCCGTGTGTGTGTGTGCTTTATTTCTGAGACAAAAATCTCACACTTTATAGAGAAACAGAACTAAAAAACACTCCTGATATTGTGAGATGCCTTTTATTAAATGGCTATCCATTTAAAAATAGAAAACAAAATAGAGGAAAATTGTTGACCTGTGACATTCATTTTGATTATGTACATACGTACTATACATCAATATATATGGGTTGCAGTCACATGATTTTTTTGGCATGAGCACCATATTGGGACCCTAGAGTGTAATTTCAGAATTTAGAGTCTAATTACTGCCTGGGTGCACTATTATTAGTTTTAATATATGTGATGTGCACTATGTAGAGAGTATGGTGCTATTTGGGATGCAGCCGGAGCCCCTCTACTGACACAGAAAAGCTGCTCTGTTTACAAACTTGAATGTGGATAACTGGGTCAGGGAACCATACTAACATTTCTTTAATTTTAAATGAAGACTAAAAGTGTTGACAGACAAAATAAAACAGGAACATCACAGTTTTTATCTGAGTTGTGTGTTCGAGAAATGGGTAGGTCCCCAGTATGGTGGCTACTCTACACAGTGCTGTCAGCTGCAGCCCATGGATAGCTGCTGTCAACAATGAAACACATATAATAGTGAGTAGTGTAAAGTGATAAAGTGATGTATCTTGATAAGAAAATAACTGCATGTAAATTTTGTCTGTGATGTCCTGGAAGTCATCCGGCCACTGAACATACACTTTACGTTCTTTCTCTCTTTTCCTCTCTCTCTCTCTCTCTCTCTCTCTCTCTCTCCAGACTGTAAGTATCTATCAGAACAGACAATTGATCACTGTGTTTGATGGGGAGCAGGACGGTCCTGATGAATTTGACACAGTCATCCTGAAAGCCCTCGTCAAAGGTGAGATCACAGCCTCAGAGTCTATCTCAGTATGTGTTTTGGTCCACAATTTATTGATGTATGTTTTAATGGCTGTTTGAATGTAATGGTGTTGTCCAGCGTGTAAGCAGGGGAGCAGCGAAGCCCATGAGTACATGGAGGAGCTGAAATTAGCCGTGGCCTGGAACAGAGTGGACATCGCCAAGAGTGAACTGTTCAGTGGTGACATCCAGTGGAAGGTCAGAGGGAATGCGCTTTCATATTTTTTCATTTTTTTTTATTCATTTATTCGTTAATTTTCTGTGACTGCTTCATCTGTTCTGGGTCGTGGTGGGTATTACACACTGCAGCTTGCAAAAAATTTCTAAATTTCAGCCTTTTACAAACCTTTTCCAACTATACATTAGATCTGGCTTTATACCGTTTCATCTCCTCTCTCTCTCTCTCTCTCTCAGTATGAGGATCTGGAGAACTGTATGACGGATGCCCTGGTGAATAATAAGCCTCAGTTTGTGCGTCTGTTCATGGAGAGTGGCCTGAATATTCTGGAGTATCTGACGTACCAGCGGTTGGAGAGTCTGTATCAGTCTCTCCCTGAGAGTAGTCTGGCCTTTTCACTGCTGCAGCGCTGGCTGAGAGAGAGACAAAGCCTTGTAGGGGCTTCTCACTCTCACTTGCTTGACAGTTCAGAGGAAAATGACAATATCCCCCTAAAAGGGCCCTCCCCTACCAAGGGGCTCAGTCTGTTTGAGGTAAGAGGCAACAGGGGCATAAATCTGTGGCCTATATTCACACAATAATCTGATAACTTTTCAACAATGATCCATTCAGCTGCTTTATAAGCACTTCATCAATCGGTGGGCAGACAGTATCCTAGTGCTGCATTTACTGCTAAAAGTTTATTTACCAGATTATAGGACATTGTATAATGTGGGGTCATTTGTCATTTGTTATTTTTCTGACATGACTGTTATGTTTACACCATCTAGTGGCAATTTATAGGTATTGGGCTTTTAGAAATGTTCTAGTTAGAGGATATATTCTGAAAGGTTAATCAACGTCATGTCATGAAGTTCAGTAGCAGTGGCCATGTTAGCCATTTCACAGAAACAGGAGGACAGTATTAAGTGCCTCATGTCTCTAGGTAGTGTCACCTTAAAGAAGGGTTGTTGTTCTTACCAGTTTTGGAGGCTGTCCTCCATGAAAACTGAATCAGATAAGAGTGGTGTTTGACTCTAATGCTCAGCATAAAGGAGTCTCTCTGAATAAAGTTTATCTCACAAACTGAGACAATAATAGCCTGGTTGGAGTGTTGTTGCACATTAGTAAGCCATGGCTATAAACACTGATATGATAGTTCTGTGTTGATGTGAGGCCACAGGAATATCCTCTAATTGTTATGGGCAGAACAGTGACCATGTTTTGTGTTTGTAGGTTTCTCGATTATTATGGGATATTTTTGGAGGAATATGTCAGCCATTTTATTACGGTCCACTCAACCTGGAGCCAGAGGTCAGCAACAGGAGAGCTGCAAAGGTACTGAGCAAATCTTGAAACATTGTCTATCTTTTAAGCACAGAGCACATTGACCCAGTATTTGTAACAACAAAAAACTATTATTCAATTGTAAAATTGAAATCACGTCCGTTGTCATATACACTTATAAGGATGAAAGTCCTTTATCTTACTGTAGCCCTCTCCAAAAATGTAATGATTTTGTTTAAAAAAATCTTCAGATTTTGATTATTTGATTATGTCACCATGCACCAGTGAGTCGGGCAAAATAAAATTAACTAATAAACCCATGTCTCTCCATCACACCTCCCACCTGATGTGGAGAGAAAAAGCAAAGCCAGAGCCAACACCTTCCCTGACAGTGTTTAACTCACAAATACATAAATTGTGTGCAGCCGTGGCCTAATGGTTAGAGATGAGGCCTTAGGACTGAAAGGTCATTGGCTTGAGTCCCACGACCAGCAGGAAAATTAGGGAGTGATGGGAGTGAAGGAACAGCACTGTCCTCCTCCCTCAATCCACGGCTCAGGGGCCCTTGACCACGGCACTGAACCCACAACTGTTCCCAGGCTGCTGGGGATGGCTGGGTATGTGTTCACAATCACTAGTGTGTGTGTGTGTTTGTGTTTGTGGGTTAAATGCGGAAGACACTTTTCGTTGTACACATTGACATGTTCTTTGCTTTTTCATATTGGCATCATTCATCTCTCATTATGTGCTACTGATTAAAGTAGAAACACCTTAAAACGTTCCTGCTGGCCAATTCATCAGAAATACAACTTAGTTGCACAGTTTAGTTGTTGTCATGTACATTTCAGTTTAGGTCTGTTAGGTATTTTGATATATGCTTTTCAATATTTATTGTTGTAAATGTTTTTGTGTTTTAAAAAATACATTAGTTATCATTAATATTAGTGTTGTCTCCATTTTACCTGTGCGCTCTCTCTCTCTCTCTCCCTCTCTCTTTAAGCATGTGAATAAGCTGCAGGAAGATGATTGCCCATATGGTAAACTGCCATGTGCCCACCCCTGGGTTTCACTCTTTATTTGGGCTGTTCTGCAGAATCGCAGTGATATGGCCATCTACTTCTGGGAGATGGTAACAATTCTTTCACCCCAGTTTTTCTTTCTTATTTTGGATTTGAGACATGTGAACTTCACTATAGCTTTTCAAACCGCTGCAAACACAGAGTCACTGAAGATTTCAACACCATCTGAGAAAAACACTAACTGCCCAGCTCTGATAGGTTTGCTCAAAGATGCCTACATTGGCCTACTGTCCTGCTGAGTGATGGGTAAAGGAGGACCATCCTACCCACTCAGAGATCAGGGCCTGTTGTGTTTTCTCAGACTAGTTAGCCTCTAAAGATAGGGCCAACACTTAGGCAGTTATATCTCTTTCATTTTCAACTCATGTACCTGCTCACAGTCTGATGGATGTTTCACACACAGTCATCGTTTGGCTTCTTACTTTCTCTCTCAGGCAGGAGAGTCTGTTCTCAGTGCTCTGAGTGCCTGTAGAATCCTGAGGGAGTTGTCAAAGCTGGAGTATGAGACGGAGGACAAGCTGTCCATGAAGGAGTTGGCAGACAGGTTTGAGACACTGGCTCATGGTGAGTTCAGCACAGAGCTAAGATTGTGCACAGTCATGAAGACTGTACTGCACACAACATTTTTGGATGTTAATTGTTTTTTATAAGATGCTAAAGTTCCAAACCTGGCACAAAGATATATTTTAGATATTTTATAAAAATGTAAAGTTATCTTTTAATGTTTCAAATATGAGATGATAATAAATATATTATTGTTAATGGCGTAGCTTTTTCTATTATTTTTGAATCATGGTCATCATTATGGACATTTAGCTTCCTATAAATGATTGGACTGAAGGCTGAGTGAAGTGTCCTGTGTCCCGCAGATGTGTTCAGTTCCTGTTACCAGAGCAGTGAGAGTCGCTCCTACACTCTGCTCATCAGAACCTCACCGGTGTGGGGAGGGGTCACCTGTCTGCAGATGGCTGTGGCAGCTGATGCCCGTCTCTTCTTCAGCAATGACGGTGTGCAGGTGAATATACAATATTTCAACAGAGTCTTCTTTTACTCACCTTTAGCAGGCAGTAGTTTCTGAACAAGAGGGAGCCCCTACACCTGAGGATTTATTGTGGGTCTTTAAAAAGAAGCTGACACAAACCACATACATGTAAACAGAAAGAAAATATATTAATTTCTATTCTCTGTTTGGACAGGCTCTGCTCTCTCAGATCTGGTGGGGGGATATGGACAGCAGGACAGATGTGTGGAAACTTGTCGCCTCTTTCCTGCTGCCACCTCTCATCTACACCAGCCTCATCAATTTCAGGTCAGAGGCTATATGTTCTCTTTCACCATCTATGGGTGTGTGATTTTGAGGATGAGTCCTGACTGGATATGTGATTCATTAAAGAGAAAGATGTTTTCCCCATTAACTGCTGAATTGTATTGCTTTGTATTAATAAAACACAACACCAGACTTTATTAAAACTTGAACATTTATTTGCATCCATCCCATAGTTCCTCCTCTTTTTACCACACTCTGCACTCCACCTTCATATGACCCACCCCCATCCCCTCCCACACACACACCTCAGAGCATTTTGTAAAGTTAGCTAACGTTAAAAGTAATACAAAGAAAACACTTACCTTTTCCTCCACTGTGCTACACATTAATCATAACCAGCAGATATCTTCAATAGCAGCAAAAATTTTATTGTAACACAAGACTGTAACTGTAGGATATCATTGCTGTCCAAAGAATCATGTATTTTTGTTTTTTACTACATCATTTAAATACATTTGAAGGTTTTTTCCTTCTCATATATGTTTTTCATTGGACAGTGACAATAAACTTAGATGCCTTTAGTGTCATCACACAGAGTGCAATGGAATTGAGTTACTATGCCAATGGTGTTCACACATAGCAACAACCAAAAAAGTAGAAATAAGACACAAAATACAAAAGAGAATATTACAGTGATATTGAACATGTGTTTGCTGACTCTGCTCTTTTTCTTCAGGGAGCAACAGGTCCAACAAAAAGACAGCTTAGAGGGTGCACGTGCAGCAGCAGCCTTGTCTCCAGCAGACCTCACCAGACACATGTAATGAACAGAAATGTTATGCTTCAGCTTTCTACTCTGTGGAATATACTTTCTTTCCATTTATTGCCCTCGCTCTCCTACTTTCTCTCAGGGGGGACAATAAGCCTGAAGATGACCGTCCTGGTAGTGATGCAGACATAGATGGAGGAGGGGAAAACACACCTTTCTCTCTTTCAGATATCGCACAAATGTAATAAAGATTTATGCTATTTTTACACCTTCAAATGTCCTCCGCTTAAAACAACACTAGTTACTAATTTTACCTTAAGTTACAGCTTTATAAATAATTGTGATGCTTCACTGACCTGTAATAAGGAAAATAAAGCTTCTGTTGTCGCTACTCCAGGCTCAGACATGCAGAAATTGCATTATGTAACTATGTAAGGCACTATGTCCCTCCCACCCCCCCTTGATTTCAGGACAGTGTGGTAAAAGTGAATTACACTCTGCAAGAGGAGCCCAGGAGCCACAATAACAAATCTTACCCCAGTGTAGTGACTAGCAAAATCAGCTTTGTTCAGATTTGGTAACACTTTACTGTGGGTCTAAAGGCTAAATGACTTCTACATAAGCTTCTCGTGACCGTTGACGTAAACCTACATTAGCATGCGTAGGACTTATTCCAACAAGCACCAGTTGTCAAAATATTTTCATATAAACAACTGATTCAAGCATCATTTATGACACTTAGATATACATTTTAAATATTAAAATAGGTTTCTATCAGTTGTTATGAGTCTACATGGCCCCTGTTAACTTGCATTAAAGTGGTATCTTAAATGTTTTGCAGGGAAGAAGAAGCTGAAGAATATGCTACTTCCAGAAAAGCTCATAAAGGTGGGTGTGAGTTTTGGGGGAAATGCAGCAGTCAGGAATAAAAAAAAATGTTAAGCTTATTTCTCCAGTCTTATTCAGTTTACACTTACTTCCAGTCAGGTTCTGTGCTAAATGCAGCATCCTGCTTATGACATTTAAAGTTTTCTAAGGCCTCCATTATATCTTATTGTTCTATTGAAGTTTTATACTCCATCCAAACCACACGCTTACTGTAAACTCCTAGGATCACTTACATTTCCTTTGGTGGAAGATTGTAATTTTCTTATTAGGTTTTTAAACTCTGCAGTCCAGAGTGTGTTAGGAATGCAGGCACTGTAGGTACTAGATGAGGCTGAATATGACTAGAAGAATATTCCTGTTTATTAATAGTAGCTTTATTTTTCTTATAAACTTCCACATTAACCCATCGGTGGCCGTGAACTCACATGTGCACTAGGGACAGTGAGTCTATGGTACAAACACACAAAGACAGAGTAGTGGGCAGCCATCCCCAGCTTCTGGGGAGCAATTGGATGTTAGATGACTTGCTCAAGTGCACTTAAGCCTTTTAACCATAACCTTAAACCTAACTGAAATACACATAAATACACATAAAGTATTATTGTAATCTTCATTTTGTCCTTATTCTCCAGGATCAAAAACTTCCAGTCACCAACACACTCAACATCCATTCATAGTACATAGATGGCGGCAGTTCTGGTTTGCGCCAGTTACCTCATTTCTTGGCAATGTTGTGATGTACTTCCTGTTCCTCTTCATTTTTGCTTTCGTTCTATTGGTCGAATTCAAGCCTCCACCAGATGGCCCCGCCCATGTTGAGTTTGTGTTGTATTTCTGGGTATTTACTCTGTTCTGCGAGGAAATTCGACAGGTATGATCTCAAATATACACATATCACATAAACACACACACAAACACAAACACACATTGACTTCTCTCTTTTTCAGTCTTTTATTACAGGGTGTACGACTTGGACTCAGAGTTTGAGATTATATATCCAGGACACATGGAATAAGTTTGACCTCACAGCCATCTCTCTGTTCTGTCTTGGTCTCATTTTCAGGTGTGTATTTGTCTGTCTGTGTGTATGTGTGTGTGAAAGAGTAAGGGTTTGACACAGTGTGTTAACAGAATGAGCCCCTCCCTATTCTGTGTTTAAATCACTGTAAAGTGTGGTCTCCAGAAAACCTCTCACTTTTTTTTTTTTTTAAATGACAACTTTAAGATAATTCGGATGCTTCACTGACCTGTAATAGGGAGAACGGGCCTCTGCCATTGCTACCCCTGGCCCATCACTGGCTATCACTGCACTATGTAACTTCTGGAGGTGGGCAGGAGACCACCACCCCTCCTGAGATCAAGACAGTGCTGTAAAAGTGAATCATGCTCTAAACATTTAGGTTTCAATGACAAAACTAGCAAACCTTACCTTTAATTTGTGTTGTCAGAGTAAACAAATAGTCCAAAAATAAGTAAAATTTGTAGGACGTGCTATTCTTACACACGTGTGTGTGTGTGTGTGTGTATTGCAGGATGATCCCTAGCTTGTATGATTATGGGCGTTCAGTGATGTGCCTGGACTATATGGTCTTCACTCTGAGGCTCATTCATATCTTTGGTATCAACAAAAACCTGGGGCCCAAAATAATCATGGTTGGGAAAATGGTGAGAATTGTGCTCAACTCAGTTTGTTAAGATATTCAGAGGCAATTAGATATTGTGTACATTACCTTACTTTACTGTTTTCTTTTGTCACTCAGATGAAGGACGTGTTCTTCTTCTTGTTCTTCTTTGGAGTGTGGTTGCTGGCGTATGGCGTGGCTAATCAGGCTTTGATGTACTCTTATGACCCTCGACCTTATTGGGTGTTTCGCAGAGTCTTTTACAGGCCATACCTGTACATTTATGGGCATATACCACTGGAAGAAATAGACGGTGTGTATGAGATCTTTATTTAAAGGAGTAACTGCTAGTTGAACTGTGTATGGCTGTGTATGTGACAAATAAACACAAATAAACAAGACAAATAAACAACATTGACCTTCAGGTTTAGTCCAAGACTAATGCCATAATTTTCCCCTGTGCTTGAGCTCTTTAACAGTGGTAACCTGGTTTGTGTTACCTGCCTTTACAGCTCAGAAGAGAGAAGATAAACCATGCACAGACAATGTGACCCTCATTCATGAAGGAGAAGAGCCCTGTCCAACATCTGAAGCTAACTGGCTGGTCCTCATCTTGTTGTCTGTGTACCTCCTGGTCACTAATGTGTTGTTACTGAACTTGCTCATTGCGATGTTCAGGTATGAAGCTTTTTTGCTATAAGTGTCTTTATAGTGTAATACTATGTGATATCTGGTGGAGATTATGGAGTTTTATTAACTAGTGATGACCTGATTTATGTTTGTGTTGAATGGTTGTCTCTGTGCAGCTACACATTCAGTAAAGTTCAGGAAAACAGTGATGTGCACTGGAAATTCCAGAGGTACAACCTGATAGTGGAGTATCATTCCCGGCCGTGTCTGGCTCCACCCTTCATCATCATCTCCCACCTGAATCTCTTCATCAAGAGGATCCTTCGCAAAGTGCCTTCTCTCAAGATCAAACATTTCAGTACGTAAGCCCTGAGGGTGACTCCTGTCCAGTTTGTTGGCTTTTCCTTTATAGCATTTTGACACTTTTATCTTGGAACCATTTAACACACGTTAGTGTAAATGAGATGAGTATTATGTATCTGCATATAATAATGTTCAGTGTTTGACAGCATATAATATACTGCTATTAAGTGGTAAGAAACCATGGTTACAGTAGGAATTAAATCAGACAGGATATATGTTTTGGATTTGCTGTTACAAGGATAAGTAAAATGAATAAATCTTCATCAAACTGGGGATGTATCTTGGTGTAAACTGCATATATATTTTGCCAAAATGTGTCAGATACGTATCACATGTTGATGCAAGGTTTACACCGAGGATCTTCACGCTCACAGATATAGTTATCCAGCTTGTCCATCTCCTCTGTGTCACTCCTCCACTCTCTCTGCAGTGTTGGATCTCCAGGGCAGGAAGGCCAGCAGACTGAAAACATGGGAGTCCGTGCAGAAGGAGAATCTCCTGTCGAATCAAAGCAAGAAACTTCGGGACAGTGACACAGAGCGACTCAAACGCACTTCTGTAAAGTCAGTCCTGTTTTACCCTCTGCCTCAGACCTGTTCCTGTTCAGAGGTTATTGTTCACACAGCTTCCAGTAGCAGCTCAAAGACACAGCTCAGGGGCATTTAGAATTAGGCCACACGCACCACACAGACAATACACAGAAATAAACTGTGAAAACCAATGGAACCTGAAGAAAAACGTCCAAAAATAAATTCTACAATTTACAACCACAATGAAATGAGACACTAGCTAAACATTGCATACTAATCTTTCATTAGGTCTTCTTAAAGACTCAAATCAGAAAGCCTGAAAGCTGCTGTAGACGGTAGCTCGTTGGTCAGTGAATGTAAACTGCACTGGTTACGATGCGTTTTTTTGCAGTTATGATGCTGATGTTGTGCAGGGTATTATGCGTGAAACAGACCTTATTCTTAGTTTCTTTTACTGCATTTGGGGAAACTTGGGTTGGCAGATCCTATTACGCAAAAACAGGAGACATGGACAATACTGAGGCTTTTTTTGATATGTTGTGTGTGTCTCTAGGGTGGAAAACATACTGAAGCAGATGTCAGAGATTCGAGATCATGATCGCAGGTTGAGAATGTTGGAGTCTGAGGTTAGTGAAGACCATGCGTGCCTGTCTGTTACATTTCTGTGTGATACTGCACGTTGTCTCAGCCCACAAGCTTGTTTCATGGTGTGAATAAAAGATTTTCTAGAGACAAATATTGTGATTAGCGATATTAAGACCCAATTAATTAGGTTAATTATGTTTCCTGTGCCTAATAACTTTTCACATGTATGACTCTGACTAACATAATTGTGCAGAATAGTTAATTTTGTTTTCTTGTACATTTTTTGAAAAGAGTTTCCCAAATGTTTTAAAACATCTGACAGCCATTTAAAGCACTGTCTTTTCAAACATTTCCCAGGCAATCAAACTACTATTCAGTCCTTCTGTGTGAAATAACTAATGAATCTTTAGGAGTTGTTGGAGTTTTGAGGCACTGGAGTTATCGGTTGTACTCATGTTCAAGCCTGTGTCCTAGGGGCAGAGCGCACACACACACACACATACATTTGAATGGCAGACATCCATCCCAGTACCAGGGGGGATATTTGTAGGGAACTTCCTGTACAAGATCCTGGCCTTGTCTCACCTACAGTATCATGCTTGGCTGTGCGTGGATGCTGATTTATCTCAGATTAACTCTGCACCTGCTTTTACCTCCCACAGAATCACTGACCATCCATTTATCTGTCATCAGTTCATTTTTACTTCTGTTCTGTTCTCTGTTGTTTCTCCGGTGTCGATCCGTAGTCTTGGTTACTTCCAAGGTTTCTTCCTCGTGTGCTGAGGGACTTTTTCCTTGCCACTGTTTCTCTTGACTTGCTCATAGGAAGTTGGAACCGGATCTCTGTAAAGCTGCTTTGTGACAACTTTCTGTTGTGAAAGGCGCTATATAAATAAAATTTTATTGACTGATTGATTGAATTTCAGGTGCTGATTTTGAGGGAGAAGGCAACACTGTTTCTTACCCCCATGTTCCACAGATTGGAACAGGCAACCTCATAAATCCTACAAAAAACATTCCACTCCAAATGCTAGTGCAAGCATGTCATTTCTTTATTTGCTCAGATTGCTGCTTGGTTTTTGTCTTTTGTAGCAGGACTCCTCAAAGGCCACACTTAAAAGCCACAGAAGCAGTCACTGGCCTTTTTTTGTGTGGTTTGATTTCACCGTACTGGGTTTGGTTTGGTTGGGTGTGCAGGGGCTTGCACATTTTGACCCTAGTAGTTCACTGCAGTCGCATCTTTGTTGTCTCTGGTGGAGTGTGGATATGGACTTCCCTTAACAAGGGATTCTTCAGACTTTACACTTTTACCAGTTTGGGGGAGGCCTCAGACCCTCCGTTCTGATTAAATTCACTGACAATGTAGTGGACCTTCTACAAATCTGGCAACATATTTCACAATGTATTATTACAGACATAGACAAGTGTGTATCCCCACGCTAGTCTTTTTTTAACTATCTGCTTTCCTCCTGCTACTCATTTACATACATTATATTTTTTATCTAGAGGACTGATATCATGTCATGTTTTTTAATACTTTAAAAATACAAAGGTTTTTAATCACCAATGCACCTACATTTCACTCTTGGACTCACTGGGACTTGGGACAACACTTATTAAAATAGTTGTATATGTTATATGAAACTTGTCTTTGTGCTTCTCTTCCAGATGGAGTTCTGCTCTAGCTCCCTCTTGTGGATAATGGAAGGATTAGCTCAAAGCAACCTGATCAAACCGACTCGTCCTCCTCCTCTTCACAGAGGTGCTGCTCCCTCTCTCACTTGCTCACTTGGTGTAACTGCATTCTGCCCGTCTTACTGCCACTGCATTTCTAGGCTTATATTTCTCAGTGAATTAACAGAGTCCTGCTTATTTTAGATCATCCTTATACACACACACACACATGCGCGCACACACACACACTGCTGAAACAGCTCATGAAGGCTCTTGGAACTGATTTATATTCAGCACTGCATGCCTAGAGGTTACAGTGTTGGAGCTACTGTGTTCTGACTGGTGACCATTGAGTCAAAAATACCTGGAATTTAAAAAAAAATTATGATTTACTCACAAAGTTCATTATCTGGTAAATATCTTCTTGTCTGATTTCAACGCATGCAGAACCAAAACTGTGTTTATAAATTATATAACCTCACAGTCTCAGGAAAAGAATTAATTATTTCATTAATTTTTCAAAGCATTTAAATTTGTTCAAAGCAATGAAAAGCTACACCTTGCAGTTCAGCTCTGAAATCTTTATTGGTTTGTGTTTTTTTTTTTTTTTAGATGTGATTCGGACACCACCATCTTCACCAAGCTGACGGAAGTGAGCAATAAAACCAAAGGAGCTTTTGGAAAACCAACACAAGCCCACACACACACACACACGTGCCATTCAGATTGCCTCACTCTTGTGATTATATGAGAGAGGGAGGGACATTTTTTGGACTATTAGCTTTTCTATTTTTATATATTTTTATATATTTCTGATTTCCTCAGAAGGACTAAATTTCCCTAGACCTTCCCCTGTCAAGAGTGTTTTCTCTTATTTTTTTTATGTTACAAATCACTGTTTGACTGTTTCAGCTGTTTTAAATCAATTAAGAACCAAGATCCACAAATGTGGAGATTTGGTTTTTTATTTACCAATAAAATGTGAACATTATTGTAAAATGGGTTAAAGAGAACTGTTCATATTGATTACTGAGCTACAGGTTAGAGCTAGTTGGAGGGAGGCTGTAATAGACAACTCTTGATTTTCATACTAAATTTAAATACGTTATATTTTCTTACTCCTACCTGTTTGTAAAATGACACTAAGGGCACTGCTGGGACAGGAGTAACGGAGTGGAAGAGGAAGTAGTGGCAGAACTCTTACTCGATTTCTCTCCACTGATTTTTTTTCTTCCTCTATCAAAGTTACTTCCCTTCTACACGCTGCTTCCTCATCTGTTGGCAATAGATGGGAGTCAAGGATGAAGGAGGGAGCAAGAAAGAGTAAAGATGTTGTGGCAGATCTAAGAAACAAGGCACAAGAAGCTGGAAGGCGACGCTGGAGTCTGAAGTGTCAGTGGTGGTACATGAAGGAGTCCAGGAAAGCAGGAAAGCCAGGAGGGAGCAGGAAAACCACACATCCGTTTAATTGGGTATATTAAAAAAAAGGAGACAGCTGACACTCTCCTGTCTTGTGCCTTTCTTGAGTCTTGAGTGTTCCCGAAAAGGGTTTTAGAACCACATTACCAAGAAAGCTGGGACATGTACAAAATGAAATAAAAACAAGAATCTGATCTTGATCTGTGACGAGATGAGACACACAAGCTTGTTCACTCATGTTTCAGCATGTGGGCGGCACAATGGCGGTACTCTGGGTGCTTCTGTTTCCTTCCATAGTCCAAACACACATGCTGGTCAGTTGATTGGCTATTCAAGTGTCTGTCCGTGTGAGAGAGTCCAGATAAATGTGTGTGATGCTCTGTGGTGGCCTAGTGCCCTGTCCAGGGTATGTTCCTGCTTTGCGCCCAGTGAAATCTGCCTCGGCCCTGGACCCACCACAACCCTGAGCTATAAATAGGTTACAGAAAATAAATAAATAGATGAATGATTGAATCAATGAATGGATGAATGTTTCAGCCTCAAAAGCAAACAAAGTTAAGACTGCCTCCTGCAGAACAATGGCTTCTACTGTTCCGGGTTCAGGGATTATTAACTTCCTCAGACCTTTCCTCTTTGCTCCTGCAGCCACGCCTGTGAAGTTCAGTCTCAGAAGTTGTTTACATGTTCCGCTTCTCACGATCCCACTCTTCCCAAACCCACTCAGTGAGGCTGAGGTCCGACCACTCCTTTGTTCTGAGAAACATCAGCTTCTTTGTCTGATCTGCGGATGTTGTTCTTTTGTCTTTTGGGTCTATTTCCTTTTCTCAGTAACAGCCAGGGTCAAGAGTCTTGACAGCTCCACATTCTTACAGACCCAGTGTTGACATATCTTCTCACAGCAGAAGGAAGGACCTTCCTCTAGATTAGATCGGAAACAAGATTAGAGCCTGATGAGGGGGCCAGTGTTATTGTAAAGTTAGGTCTTGCACGGTTGATATGTGTCTCATATTTTTTGTATCTTTTTTTCTGCCATTTTTATACTCCAGGTTAAGAAACTTGCCTCTAGTATTATTTCATCTGATTCTTTAAAAAAAACATTTTAGTTGTTTGGATGGAATGTTAAATTAAGAGTAACTTGTATTTGTTGACATTTTCTCAGGGAATAGTTCAGATTTTTCTGTGATTACTCACGATGAATGGGAAATGTTCGTCTACTGTGTTATCACGGTGTGCCATCATGGCTTCCTGCCGGCTGCACAACCATGGGACACAACTGAATCCTGATCAGCCTTCAGTTTCCAGGGCTCTCTGTATACCTCACTGAACCAAGCGTCAACACACCTACGAATCTGAGAATCTCTTTACTAGAGGTGGTAACCACAGCTCAGTGCAGGACCCACAGGACTGGTCCTACAGGTCTCAGAAAGAGAACGCCCATGGAGACGTGCTGAATATTAATCTGAATGGACCAACATAGGATAAGCTACAAAAGTTCCATCCTCACTGACACTAATTAATGCCCTGACTCCTCCACTAAAACCTTTCACTACACTCTGAGGTGTTCTGTGACTTGCAGCAGGGCGGTGGCACTTTGCAGCACATGAGAGAACTATAGAGTAACTTCACATGATGCACTTCATTCTAGCTTCATTCCTGTAGGTCCAGGATAACCACAGCACCAAAATGACTGTGTCCTTATGTGCTTGGAAAGACTATTGGAATTCCTTTTTGCTCAATAAAGAATTTTCAGCTGAATCGCACTATGTTTTGCTCACCTTCTTCAATGCAAACCCCACAGAACCATCCATCCATTATCTCTAACCGCTTATCCAATTTAGGGTCGCAGGGGGTCCAGAGCCTACCTGGAATCATTGGGCGCAAGGCGGGAATACACCCTGGAGGGGACGCCAGTCCTTCACAGGGCAACACAGACACACACACACCTACAGACACTTTCGAGTCGCCAATCCACCTGCAACGTGTGTTTTTGGACACCCGGAGGAAACCCACGCGGACAACACACCAACTCCTCACAGACAGTCACCCGGAGCGGGAATCGAACCCACAACCTCCAGGCCCCTGGAGCTGTGTGACTGCGACACTACCTGCTGCGCCACCATGTCGCCTACCCCACAGAACCATACTTGTCAAAACATTTGTAGCCTCCCATTATAATTATGGCACATGTTCACAACTAAAATGAATTGGAAGATTCTGGAGCAGCCACACAAGAGCCTAGGCTCATCATGTTCAATGCCATATGTTGGCAAGAGGGGCATAAAGCCCCCCAGCATTAGGCTCTATAGCAGTAGGGGGCTGTTCTCTGAAGAAATAGAGCTCTGTTCCTTACCTTTGGGGTGAGGTGGAGTGATCCGGAAACGATCATCCTACATCAATACCTGACTTCAGTAAAGTTCTCAGTCTTGAAGGGCTAAAGATGTGCATTTTCTCCCCTTCCCCACAGTAAGTTCAACACAGGAATTAACTAATGGGTTTAATCTGATGTGTTAAACCAGTGTTTCACAGCTTTGCCCCAGAGTCCCTTCACAATGATCTGCTCAAACACACCTGATCTCATAGCCTCATTCCCGAAAGCTTTGTGAGCTTCACAGGGGTGAGATAGAATACAATCAACATAGGGAGTTATAGATAGAAAATAGTTGGATCTGCTGGTGAATAAGGACATGTCAGACATTAAGACCTCAGGTGTTCAACTGATGCTCCAAAGTTAACTCATGACCTCACAAATTATCAGCTCATTACCAAGCCTTTAATGAGGTTAAAGTATGAGTCCCTGCAGCAAAGCAGTAAAACATGCAGTGGACGCTCAATAAGCAGGATTAGAAAACAATGGGGAGAGAGAGAGAGAGAGAGAGACACTGTCTGTCCAAATATTAGTGACTGATCCTACTACAGAGTGAGAGCAGCTGCTTTAAGGTACACCCTTTACTGACAAATGTGTTTTTTTTTATACAATTAGAAAAGTTCACTGTCTCAAAACATTGATTCAGAAAGCCAGGGTTTCTTAAATCACACACCTGTAGAGCCAATCCTGTCCATTTGGGGTGAAGTGTCTGAGATGCAGGCAAGCAGTGGAGAGAAGGAGGAAGGGACATATGACGTATTCATATATCTGCGCATACTGAATGAAGGCAAGACCGACAGTTACATCTACACATTATAGGGCATTTTTACATCTTGCAAAAAAAAATTCTAAATTCTGATGAAGAGAGATGAGATATTATGGGTTTATTTCTTCACTTGAGTTGGAAAATATCATTCCAAATGAACTATTACTCTATGGTGAGGTTTTATGAGAGAAAAATAAAACAAAACAAGAACTATAGGTTTGCAGCACAGTTGCCTCCAAAACTGCCTCCTCCCTCTTACTGGGCGTGGCCTGGTTGTGTGGAAAGTGCCCGGATGCTGGGTAGGTGAAGCGAGAAGGGGCGTGGCTTCATCCTGAGGAGTTGGAGAGTCTGTACTCTGTGGAGAGGGAGCTGATGGCTGAGGAAACTCGTTGCTCCTGAGTTCTCTCTGAGAAAGCGACAAAAGTCCAGAAAAACGGACAGAGGGAGAATGGCTGAGAGACAGAGCGAGGACAACAGACATGGAGCGGGGAAGACCGAGAAAGACCAGGTCAAGCTCTTATTCTTAGTCTATAATTCGACAAAATGGAGCTAAATTCTCTTTGAGAGCTTCATTTATTTCTTCCACACCGTTACTCTGACCCGGAGCCGAGCTGAACACAGCGAGGGGGTCATTTCTGGATTGAGGTTTCCAGCGAAAGTTGATATTGGAATATTTGTTCGTGCCTAAAAATGTAACTGTGTCTGTACGAAGTTAATGCGCTCCAGCGTGTCCTGAGGTGAAATAGTGACCAGTCTAAGTCTGAAGCTGCTGTCTTGGCTCCCCTGGTCTAATGACTTTTTCTGTCATTTTTACTGAGTGTGACACACTGTGAAAATTAAAACCTCACACGTTTTAAGATTTTTATAACTGGTTTAATTCATCCAATTAGACTGTGTTTTTAAAGAGGCGTGTTCTCTGTAAAGAATAAAAAATATCAATATATCAAGCCCAAGAGAGAATACTGTCTTTTCTCTGTGTGGGTGGGAAAGTTAGGCCTCCCTTCCATCACTCAGCAAAATGGGTTCCAACCTGGGCATCCGTTAACTAATGTCACAAGATTCAGCAGTTAGTGGTCTCCTCCAAGTGTGTTGAACTCTGGTGAGGTTGACATTGTGTAGACAATGCTGTCTTCACCTTCCCAGTTTCTGCATGGTGACACTGGCAGAGACTTAAATCTGGAGGCAAATAGAGTACTGCGTGGCCTCTGGAGGTCTCCTTGGCTACTGCACTGATTCATTGATAGGAATTTGGGATGTGTGGCCATGGGCGGATACCTAGGTGAGCTGCTATATCTCAAAAAGCCTCTCTGGTGATATTGAGCATATTGTTTATTACTAGGGATGCACCGATCCAGACCAGCCCTCAGTGCTCTCTCTCTCTCACACACACACACACACAGTGATGAGCTTTTGCTGTGTAAGTGACTGCCAGATAGTCACAGCTGTATCCTGTATCCATCAATTCCGATGGCAATGTGCAGGGTTTTTTTTTTTTTTATGAAAATGCTTATTTATTCTCAATCGCAGCTGTCAGATATTATTTTGAATTATTATTTACACCAAATTATTTAAAATTTTGATCTATTACTTTTTATTTGACAACGTGAATTTACTTATTTTCAGTTTCTGCTTTTTCAAATGTACCATTTGACACCTTCTTTACTGCCAATATCCTGCACAATTGTCTAATATTTTAGTTACAAATTAATATCAGTTCAGTACATTTTATATTTATGTCTAAATTGATTATATTTTCTTTTTACAAAGTTAATATTGTTTAGGTGAGTGCTGTTGCCTTCAGTCTCTTCCACATGGTGTGGTATGCATTTGATGAATTCAACAATAGTGTCAGGTATCAAACGGTATGTAAATTAATGTATTGTATTGGAATTGAAAAAGTCAATTCACTGCATCCCTGTTTATTACGTGTTACCTACCTCTCATACCACATCGGAGCCTGCCAAAAGACCTGATGATCTAGCCAGATTATGATATTTCCAGTCCATGCTGCACATAAACATTCCTGCTGTTCTTTCTGTAGACCGTAGAACCGTTTAGAAATTACAGCTGATGCAGAGTTTAAAGCGTAAAAGTATTCTGACCTTTTGTAATTGTTGTCATTCCTCTTTTGACTTGATTCTCCTGGGGACTTAGATAACATCATACTCTGGGTGTGTGTTCAAGGTTGAAGTGTAACAAATGCTTTTCACGCTGTGTACGTGGCCTCATGTAATTACTTGTTATTTGGCAGTTTGTCTTTTCAACAGTAAGCAAACATAGAGTTAAATTACATTAAGGAGATAGTGAAGATATTTTTGGCATTTTATTTGTGTCTCATGACAGTGCTTTAACCATTTTTTTTGATCAGAAGGATGCAAAAAGAGAAGTGTAGATCACACACACTTCATTTAATGTGCTGCAAGATGCTGGATGTTCTAAGATTGTCAGTTCTGTAACCCGTTCATTAGCAGACTGTAAATCCTTGTTCCTACACTCACTCCATTCTCTCAGCTTCACTGACCACATAGGAGCAGTTCTATAAAATCTAGTCCATCTGTTGGTCTGCAAACTTTGTTTACCTCATTTCACCCTGTTCTTCAATGTGCAGGACCCCTAAAGGACCACGTATGATTTTCATTGTGGATCATTGTCAGCACTGCAGTGATTGACGTGGTGGTGGTGTGTTGTTGTGTGTTGTGCTGGTGCGAGTGGATCAGCTGAATTTTTTAAACCCCTCATTTTCACTGCTGGACTGAGAATAGTCCACCAGCACAAAAGTGTGCAGCAACAAGTGATCTACTGTCTCTGACTCTACATCTATATGGTGGACCAATGGGGGAGTAGTGTCAAACAGAGTGGACAGAGAGTGGAAAAACTCCAACACCAGTGCTGTGTTTGATGCATTCCTAAAACAAATCACCACCACCATCATTTAAGTGTCACTGCAGCGCTGAGAATGATCCACCACCCAAATGATACCTGCACTGTGGAGGTCCTGACCAGTGAAGAACAAGGGGAAAGGGGGCAAACAATGTATGCAGAGCAACAGATGGACTTCAGTTTGTAGTTTTAGAAAAAACAAGTTTTATGGAGCTAAATGAGTGGACAATGGATGTGGAAACAGTGAGGTAGTCATAATGCTATGGATGATCGGAGTATGCAACTCACATGTTGCTGTGTAGTCCCTGAGTGAACCAGTTTATACTCTGTGGAGCGGGTCCCCCACATGGGAGTGACCATGTTTTAAATACATATTGTACAAAATCTCTGACACTTTCAGGAGATAAAGTGTCAGTGTAACATTCATTCATTCATTATCTGTAACCCTTATCCAGTTCAGGGTCGTGGTGGGTCCAGAGCCTACCTGGAAACATTGGGCGCAAGGCAGGATTAGGCCCTGGAGGGGGCGCCAGTCCTTCACAGGGCAACACAGACACACACATTCACTCACACACTCACACCTACGGACACTTTTGAGTTGCCAATCCACCTACTAACGTGTGTTTTGGACTGTGGGAGGAAACCGGAGCACCCGGAAGAAACCCACACGGACACAGGGAGAACACACCAACTCCTCACAGACAGTCACCCGGAGCGGGACTCGAACCCACAACCTCCAGGTCCCTGGAGCTGTGTGACTGCGACTGTCAGTGTAACAGCTTTTTTAAAATCTGGAAAATGATCATTTGGAAAAAAAAATCTTTTCCCACCAGTAGAGACCCTGAATCATTGGTTAACAGAGTAAATATGAGTGCACCCTTTCCAGGACACAGTCTCACACAGCACTGACTGAGAATTTTCAGATGAGGTTTGCCATCTTCCAAGCAACAAACAACTCTTGAGGTTTTTGCTGTTGAGACGTCTACACAGCTGAGGAGAGAAATGGCTCGCGTAAAATCTGAACCTTTAAATGACACATGCAGTAAAAACACCTTTCCTCCTCTTTAAAAAAAAAAAGTTTGGCCTGAACTGTTCCTCTTTTCTGTGGCTTTAAACACTACATTCTTTATTTCAGCAATTTTACTGATATTGGGTTTGTCACAAACCTGGAAACATGTTAAACACACAGTAATGTATCCTTGATGTGGTTTTATTTTGACCTTTGTCTTGATGAAGCCAAGACTCTCAAAGAAGCACAGGTGGATCCCCTGTGATTGTTCAGGCTGCAGTAAATCTGTGGTTTATTAATATTTGTAGGGTTTATTTTTGTAGCCTTCTAATGTTCTCAAATGTTTTTTTTGCAGAGCTGGATCCCAAAGATTGTGAAGAAGAAAATGTGTACGACGTTTTTAGAGGACGCCCTCAGGTGTGTGAACGTGTTCAGTCTCTTATCAGCAGCAGATTTAAACAACTTCTATTTAATTCTTGCTATAAGTGTTTTAGTAAGTAATTGTATATAAATAAATATTATGTTATAATGGTACAATAATTTATATTTCATAATGCTGAAAATACAGTTAAGTGTTCAACCTGTAAAGCAGAATATAGAGAGACTCCCCCTGATCAATAATGAGCATTTCACACACTGATCAGTCCTTTCTGTCATAGTAAAATCAAGCTTAAGCCCTGAAATGCTAATATGGGCATGACATTGACTATAGAATGAACACACACACACACACAATACTACTACTACTATTACTACTACTACTACTGCTGGACATAGGTCTTGCAGTTAAATGGAGTGTAGTAAACATATTTTTACGTAACGTATTTTGTATACATCAGTGTACATTTTTTACATCTCACTTTCTCTCCAACAGTGATATAGCATACTGCACTATATTTCCTACCTAATCTGTGTTATTGTCTTGCATTTTATTTCCTTGTTTTGCATTGCATTGTTGTTGCTTGTCTTGACACACAACTTCAGCCCATGAGCCTTGTGTGTGTGGGTGTGTTTGTAAACTTTGTGTGCCGAACTCAGAGGAGTGTTCCTCGTTAATCCACAGATTTACTACAGTGTTTACAAAATAAATAATTCACTGGAAACCATGAGAATGAAATAGTGTTAATTCCATGGCATTTACCCAAAGATATAAAAAGTGTACGTAGGTCTGTGATTCCCTGAATGAATGAATGTGTGTGTGTGTGTGTGTAGTAATGGAGAACGGTGTCAGTGTGGAGGGGAGCACTCTATTCACAGCTCTGTGGCGACTGGGGATTTCTTCGGGTCTGCAGTCATCAGTCAGTGGGACTCTAGTGTTCACACTTCAGAGTATCCCACCGACGCCTTCGGGGAGCTGGAGTTCGCTGGAGCCGGCCGCAGACACAGTCATGTAGGTCACATGCACCTGCACACACACACACACACACAGACACAAACACACACACACACACAGACACAAACACACACACATTATTTATAACCAAAGTAGATCCTAAGGCTGATCCTGAAAGATCCCTTCATCCAGAGTCTTCTGATCTTGAGCACCTCATGATCTATTTATTGTCAGTAGAAAACAAGGCCAACAAGAGCATTTTGTTGCTGGAGAGCTGTGCTGTTTTGGTGAGGCAGGTATGATTACTCTTTAATTTTTTTAATGTATTTTCAGTTATGTTTGAGACAAAATACATGTAGAGCCCACCACAGTCATGTGAAACCCCCCATTATATACCTGAAGACCACCAGAGGGAGCTGCGCAGCCCATTTGTCCACAGTCAACTGGTGGATCTCTATAGTTCAATCACAGTGAGGTCTGTGGACCTCATCCTACTAAACTGGGCTAGTGGAGACGTGAAAGTATGTTGCTTGTGTTTGTTAACACAAGTCCCTGTCGGTTACAGACCTTCTGAGAGCTCTTGATCTTGGTTTAAAAAGTGTAATTATTCCTTTCCGTAAGAATTTTTTTGCTACTGTGCCTCTGTAAATGATATCTGCCCTGATTGGCCCTGCTTAATTTGAAAAGTGGCCTGTGCTAAAATGGAAGTATTGGGTCTGAAACGGTCAGGGAGTTGTTGAAAAATATGACCTTTTGGTACTTTGTAAATCAGCAATAATCTACCGGCTTCTAGAGAGCCAGGAACAGTATAATGTTTCATTTTTTCCCATGTCTTTCGCATATCAGTTAACTACCTAATGTTTGCTGTAACAATATCCTACTTATTTTTAATGGGTAAATGAATGGTGGGTCTAGACTGAAGATGGTGCTTTATTTCAACTGGATCCTGCCAGAAGTATAGTGGAGTTATTATTCATTAATACCGAGCAGAATGCTCATGTCGGGGAGGGGCATGACTTCTCCCAAACAGTGTTTTTTCTCCTGGCATCAGTCCTGATTCGGTGCTGCTGCTCATTTATACTGTAAATGCTCTACTGCAACCCCCCCCCCCTCCCCAAAATACTCCCCACTGCAGAAACAGAAATCCACACACAACTCTTAGGGGTCGGTTGTACTGGGAGGAGTCAATTTTAGTCTAATCCAATGAAAAAACCACAAGAGAGGAGCTGGATCACATTCAGTTTCTGATTCTGCAGCGTCGGCCTTCTCTTTCAATGAGCAATTTAATATTAATACACTCTAAACTGTATTGTAATTTATTTATTTATTTAATTTATACTGCTGCTGCTGAAGTGGACACCATATTGTGTTTTACATTAAAAATGGGCCTGAACACACACACACAACACAACACAACAACACAACACAACACATTCCAGATCTTTACACTTCATGTGTATTTGCTGGATCTCTCCACACTCTCATGATAAAATTAAGTACTGGCTGAAGAGGTGGTCATACAAGACCTGTGTGGTGTTACAATTATGATGAAGCAAACTGAGGTTTTGTTTTTGCGGTTTTGTTTTCTTACGTTCCATATATGAACTGGATGGACTGTTGAGTGATTGGTGGATTGTAATCTTAAGGTTTACATACAGTATCCTCTTAAAAACAAGTGAACGGAAATCAGATTTCTGTGCTCCGGGCCCTTTAAAGGAGTCCTGAGTGTGTTGGTTATATCCGTGTATGTTTTGCTGAGCTCTCAGGGTTGATTCAGGTTGTGCTGTCACTCACTTTCTCACGT
Source organism: Hoplias malabaricus (assembly GCF_029633855.1). Taxonomy (NCBI): domain Eukaryota; kingdom Metazoa; phylum Chordata; class Actinopteri; order Characiformes; family Erythrinidae; genus Hoplias; species Hoplias malabaricus. Next base: position 23,696,476 of record NC_089812.1, on the reverse strand, counting down.
TCTATGAATAGAGCACGACAAGGTGGCAAGGCACAAATTAATGGACATGTTTGAGTGTGCAAGTGTGCATTGCAAAGAGTGTGTGAGACAGAGAGAGCATGAGAGCACTCTGTTTTTCATGTTTGTCTTGTGTCCTAAATGCAGTTACAAATTAGACTTCTGGACTTGATATTTTCACCACCATTCATCACTTATTTATACACTCTATGTCCACAAGTTTTTAGACAGGGATAGTCAAAATATCTTGTCAAAGCCTTTCTTTTCTATTAATGTTTTATCCACATAACATGAATTGAGATTTGATGATGAATTGGTGGTTTCCAAAATAATAATAATTCGTTGTGGGGCCTTGTAGCTCTTGATTATTTATTCACGCAGCTCTAAGCGTTTCAGTCCAGACGTCTGTATCACACTTCAGCCTGTACTACTTTATCTGAGCAAGGCACAATGCATCCAATCAGAATGAAGGTCATTTACATATCAGTCATGACAGGCACAGTCATTGAAACACCTTGTTTAACAGTAAGGGTTTAATTGAAGTTAGAAAATCTCTATGAGTGAGCTTAAAATTGAACCCTGTTTTCAATGCATTAAACCACACAATGGATATTTAAGTGGATTAGACCCATTACTCCTTAATAATAAACAAGAGATGTGACAATACTCAGTCAAACCTGTTTTATTTAATGTGTTTTTGTGTATTCAGTGTATTGTTTAGTAATCATTCCTAATGACTGCACTGAACTGATTTGTGGAATCTGAGATTTCGCAGATCCACATTATTATTATATATTTAGAAAAGCATTTGAATCTGTGACATCAGTGAGTTTGAATGTAGATTCCTTATCTTTCTGTGATTTTACTTGGTTTCTGTGAGAATCGAGATAATTTATTGCCTTCTTGCTTGTTTTTGTCCCCAGTTTCTGCGTCTGTCCTGTGACACCCCAGCTTCTCTCGTGTACACTCTTATGACGGTTCACTGGGCACTGCCTGCTCCGAACCTGGTGGTCTCAGTGGTGGGGGGCGTGGGCCGGGAGAAGGTCAAGAGCTGGGTCAGAGAGGTGCTGAGGCAGGGCCTGGTGCGAGCTGCTCAGAGTACAGGTGACCTGCTTTGATCCTGAGTGTGGGGATTTGTATTTGTGTGTGCTGCGTGTGGTAACATGTTAATTCTGACAGTACTAATAAAGATGTATAGTTTGTGTATATTTCCTGTGTGTGTATATGGCAGTAATATGTTAGGCTCACATATTAATTCCGCATGCCCTGCTATGTCAGCATCAGCTTTTACTTTTTCATTTCATATACATCAGTATTTTTTCCTCCATTGAACCGTGAGGAATCTAAATACTGATCGTAATGATCGTTATCATAATGTTTCATCTGTGTCTCTGTTAATAAACCTGTTTTCTCGCCTCCGATGTTCTATCCCCATTTTGATTAAATATGATATGCCATGATATGAATCTTTGTAGAAACCATGGAGTTTCAGTTAGCTGATTCAAAACATGACTAAAGAGTGCACTCTGCAAAGACCGCATCTGTTTAATAGTTCACAGTCAATAAGAAATCACAGATACGTTTGCTTTATTTATTTCTATTGAAACAGGAGTTTTAGAAAGTATTACACTTCGAGTGGTCAAGTTCAGTTTCGCTTCCCAGAAGCTGATTAAACTGAAATTCCTCCAATTTCCCAAAATTTCTGCATAATTCAGAGTGAACAGATGTTCAGTTTCACAGAAATGTCCTGAATGTTAACAACAATTTTTCACAACCAAAAGCATAATGAGTTTAATGTGTTTAAATCTGTCTCACAGAAAACGATCACACAACCTTTGTGTGTGTGTCTGTGTGTGTCTGTGTGTGTTCCAGGTGCATGGATAATGACTGGGGGTCTGAGAGAAGGTGTCAGCCGCTGTGTGGGTGAAGCAGTGAGGGATCATGTTGGTGCAGCTTCTTCTTCCTCTCAGTCCAAAGTAATTGCTCTGGGTGTGGCTCCCTGGGGCCTGGTCACCAACCGCCAACAGCTCATCAACCAACAGGTAGAGTACTGAACACACTTACACACACGCACACCATTTGGACACATGAGCTTCCATTAACATTGCATAAATATTTCATAACAACAGAATCAGTTGGAATGCTGAAAATCACATGGACAAATTTACACTAAACAAATTTAAATCGGAAGTTAAGACATTAACGGTTTTATGCATGCACTCAAGATTTTAGAGAGACTTTAACCATTGTATGACCTCACCTTATCTCTCAAGTGAACAAACTAGAAACCTAAGTGATTGATTGTGATTGAGGTCAAGAAGTTGTAGAGTAGAGTGGATAACTTTCCTGGACTCAGGACTGGAATGGGGCCGCTTTTCAGACGTTTCTTGCACAAGTCTGTCCCACTTTTTCCATGGTGCAGAAGAAAATAAATAAATGAAGCAACAATACACCTGTTACTCTCCAGGTTTTTATTTAAAATGAGTGTAGAAGATAAATAACATTTCCACTTACACTGACAAATTAAATCCAATAGTTTGACATTTTTGCAAAAATAACAGCTGAGGGAATTTTCAAGGGAATATTGGGTCTTTATTTCTTTCTTTGCTTTTTTTTTTTAAAACACCAGACAAGTCATTTAATATCTTTGTGTTTATACACTCTTATAGAAATGGGGCTAAATGATGTAATGCAGCAGTCTGTAAGAACTGAGTGTAGAATCAAGGAGGTGGCTTTAATATTATGGCTTATAAGTATGTATTTGTGTGTAAACAACAACTGATGCTGTTGTTTAGCTCTGCTTTCCCTGATTTCCGTATTTGGGACATTTTTCTCACACAGACACAGCAGTATTTAATAAAACTGTTTGTATATTATCCTTTTCAGGGCAGTTTTCCAGCAAGATACTATGTCCGGAATACATCTAAAGACTCCTGCTATCTGGACAATAACTACCGTGCCTTTCTCCTGGTGGATGATGGGAGCATAGGACAACGGGGAGGAGAAACCAACTTCATCACAAACCTGGAGAACCACATATCTCATCTGCGCACTGGAATCAGGGGTAAGTCACAGAGGCGGACACCTCCAGCTGGACAGGACACAGTACTTAAGAAAAAAAAACCTAAAACAAGCATGCATGATTTTTCAGTGCAGACAGACCCCCCCCCCATTAATATGCTAATATTGGTAGCAACGGATTATGACCTTTTCCTCCTCATTATCCTCTGTTACCAATATTAGTGAATTCATATTTATGAATTATGACTAAATAGAAAAGGGGTTCAAAGGTTTTGAAACAGTAAAACAATTTAAATATTCCAGGTTTTGTTTATGGGTAATGGGTAAGTCTTCAAAATGCCAGTTAATATACACAGTGTCATTTAAAACGCAAGGATAGAAAAGATGAAGATCAGGGCAAGAGAGTAATGCAATAGAAATCAAAACAGTTGAGAGGAGCTCTGTTTGGACAGGTTTGCTGCCTCTGTTTGAAGTTCCTAAATAAACAGGTTTTAGCTGGTCAGCCAGGCAGCCATGGCACTAATAGTGAGGGATGCAGACTTGGAACTGGAAGGTCTGTTTGATCCCCACGACTGGGGATTGGGAGTGACGGATTAATGCTGCACCCTAGGTCTCTAGGTGTCTATTATTTGGCAGTGTGTTTACTTCCATGAATGGGAGAGGCAGTATTAACATGGAAAGGTATCGGCATCTTACGTTCGCGTGACGCTGGCACATGCCAGTGACATCGGCACCTTACGTACGGGTGACAGTGGCATCTATTTTTTTTTTTTTGGTGACAGTGGCATCATTTTTTTTTTTGGTGACAGTGGCATATGTCAGTGGCATCAATTTTTTTTTTTTTTTTTTACAGTGGCATATGCCTCTGTTTTGCGCAGATGCCGATGACATTGACATCCGTTTTATGACACTGGCATATACTCCACTTCATTGTTGAACATCTGCCAGTAGACTAAGTTTATCTAGCATTTGGATGTTTAAACTAGCTATATATTTAACTACCCAGTAAACAAGGAACGTCCCTGGACGTTCAAAATAGGTTTAAAAGTAGTCTGTCCGTCAAACACATATTTTAAACATCAATGGACGTCCAAAATCCATCTTAATAAGTTAGTTAAGTGGTGACCAATCGATAACGTCAGTGGACGTCCAAAACGCGTTTTATACAAGTAATTTATTTCGGGACCAATTAATAACGTCAATGGACGTCCAAAATACGTCTAATAGTCGTCTTTTCAATGTCTGTGTTTGGTCGTCTTTTCAACGTTCATTTTCAACCTTAAGAGAATTTTGATGGCAGTCATTACGTTATTTCAACGTTGAATCAACGGCTGATTGTTTACTGGGTAGCACACGTATGCTACTAGCATGTAAACGGACCATACAAGTGACATGCTACAAACATAGTCATGTCTCTGTGTTCATGGACAAGTGAACTACAAGTTCTTCCCAGTTAGGGGCATACGACACTCCTCAAACCCACCACTTTCAATATGTCGACATATCACAATGCTGCCAAGCAACATTACTACTGGACTACTAGATAAATTAAAATGTCTTTATGGCACGTGAAGCTCTAATAGCCTTGTACAACACTGCATGTCAGATTCTTGAAAGCTGACGTTTCAACCAAGACAATGTATGACTTTCTGATGAAGGCTCATAATATGTGCTGACATCCAATTCTACTGACATATAATCCAGATTTCCCCTAAATTTCTCCTTTACAATAAAGCCCATGTGTTTATTTAATGACTTCTTTTTAAGTCTTTAACTTGTCCACAAAAACATGGCACTGTGAAAAGATCTGACAGAAAAAAGAATTCAACATTATGTAATTACTACTGGACAGTTAGTTTAGCTGTACAAGTCATCAAAAGTCTACAAAAACAACAGATCATAAACAGCACATCATTTTTTAAGTTTTTAATCTCAATAATAAGACAATCACACTGATCACAAAGGAACATTTTGGCCATTAGTATTTCCTCAGCATTTATCAAAATAAATATACCATTATTAACATAGAAATTCAAATTAGAAACAGACTGCTTACTATTGCTAGCATCTTTAAAAAAAAACAGAATACTTGAGATGTTTTTTAGAGATGTGGTCCTGGGTGCACTCATCACACTTTCTACAGAATGGACAAGTACTGTGAGCCTGGATGTCATGAAACAGACCATCAAGTGTTTTAAATGTGTGTCCTAAAAAGCAAAATAAGAACAGGATAGCATTAAGGTATTAATGTTAACATGTCAGAGACTTGCAGCACCAGAATGCAGGCACACTAAACCTTATAGTATAGCCCTCTGCCACTTTTAATAGCATTCCTATACAGCATTCTATTGTATATTAGCAATATAAAATGTATTTCCCATATATTACTGATAACCAGTGAACATGATACTACACGGCATTTAACATTACCTGTATAAAATAATATAAATAATAATGGTAGCTACACCACTATTTGTACTCATTTAATACGTAATAGTACAACACACCTACCATGCAATGTCCCCATATTGTTTTCTCATTCTTCTTGAGAAAGACCTTAGGCCCCTAGATGATGCCAGTGTTCAATTTTCTGATTAGGCTTAGCAGGGTTGCTACCTCAATTTAAATTCGAAAATTTAAAAAAGTAATGTTTCATTTAATACACTGTCATATTAGATTTTCACTCTATATATACACACACACATACATATACATACACGCACACACACACACACACACACACATATATATATATATATATATTACTGCCTCTCATGTTATCGCACGGCAGCATTGTGGTATGTCGACGTCTTAAAAGTGGTGGGTTTGAGGAGTGTCGTATACCCCTAACTGTGAAGAACTTTTAGTTCAATTGTCCATGAACACAGTGACAGTGGACTTTGTGCGAATAAGGGATGCTATGTTTGTAGCATGTCATTTGTTTGGTCCGTTTACATGCTAGTAGCATACATGTGCTAGATAAATATATAGCTAGTTTAAACATCCAAATGCTAGCTAAACTTAGTCTACTGGCAGATGTTCAACAATGAAGTGGAGTATATGCCAGTGTCATAAAACGGATGTCAATGTCATCGGCATTTGCGCAAAACAGAGGCATATGCCACTGTCAAAAAATAAATAAAAATTCGATGCCATTGGCACATGCCACTGTCACCAAAAAAAATCGATGCCATTGGCACATGCCACTGTCACAAAAAAAAAAATCGATGCCACTGTCACCCGTACGTAAGGTGCCGATGTTACTGGCATGTGCCAGTGTCACGCGAACGTAAGATGCCGATGCCTTTCCATGTTAATACCGCTACATGAATGGGTTAAACGCGGAGACACATTTCGTTTGTACAATGAAAAATAAATAAATGTACATTTAGATAAGCATCATGGACTCCAGCTTGTGACGTAGTAAATATTTGAGACTCTGACGAAATACATTAAGGACAATTTGTACATATATTATTATATTACAGTACCCTCTGTTTCCTCCTCTTCTCCTTTATGTACATCTGTAAACACACAAACAGGAAGTGGTAATATTGAGATCCCGGTGCTGTGTATGCTGATCTCTGGAGAGGCTTCAGTGTTAAAGGTTTGTTGTTATGTTCTATCACTGTTTTATGTTTCATAGTTTGGTTTTACAAGGTTTGGTCCCCAGGCTGCTCTTGCATATTGTCGCTGTCCAATGAAATACAAGTATCTGAAAAATAGTAACTTTACAGGAGAAGCAAAAAAAACTTCTTTACAATTAATGGAAGTCATTGATAGAATATTTTATTGGTCCATTCATCATGAAATGTGAAGGACAGTTCAAATGACATAGTAAACTAAAAATCCACAAAAATGGAAATGCATGTTTTTCATTGGACAGCAACGATATAAACAACAAATTGAGATGCAATGTTTTGTTGTTGTTCTGACTGATCATGTTGTGTTCTGTGACAGAGAATGGATATGTCTCTGAAGAAGTCGACTCCGTGGCTGGTTCTGAGTGGATCCGGTTCGGCGGCAGATATGATCACAGAGCTGCTGAGTGACCTGGGCCCCACAGAGCCACCTGCTGACGGAGAGGGCAAAGACAGCTCCATCGCTGGGCTCCGGGACAAAGTCAAAGAGATTCTCAAGAAATACTTCCCCAATGAGAAATCACTGGACAGACTAGTGGACCAGGTGAGAGCAATAGTAACATTTATTTGTACAGCACCTTTCATACATAAATGCATCTCTAAGTGACTCAAAGAAATTCTTTAAAAATATATATATTATAAAATATGAAATAGTAGACAGTGTATCAAAGTAGTATTCAAAGCTAATATAAAACACACAAATAAACAATTTTTAGAAGATTATACAAATGATTATACTACAGTCCTGCACCCTAAATGAGGAAGAGCACCTCTAAGCTGTTAATGAATTCTTGGGATACTCAGTAGGTTTTGAAACGTCCAAGAACTGAAAGCTTAGGAGAACATTTACCCCCTGGGTGTGGAAGAGCACTAAAATTGTATTTTACTCATTGAACAGCAGCTGAAACTGAAGGATACCTTACTTCAAAGTAATACCAATCTCTTTGTGTATGCGCGTGTGTGTGTTGGGGTGTGTATGTGTGTGTTGGGGTGTGTCAATAGAGATTGTGTATTTTATCAGCTCCACTGATCATACAGTAGTTCATGTAGTTCTACAGACTGTAGTCCATCAGTTTCTCTGTGTATATTTAGTTTATCCTGTATTTACTGGTCAATGTAGCCCACTATGTGTCCACTCACTGTCCACCCTGTTAGACACACTTAACTCGTTGCTCCACCTTGTAAATATAAAAGATGTATATAATGTATATATGCTCACAATAATAAACTCATCCCTCAACATTGGATATGTACCTAAACCTCTAGCGGTAATCAAACCAATTATTAAAAAACCCAAACTTGACTTGTGCTCGCAAACTTCAGGCCAATATCAAACCTCCCTTTTATTGCTAAGATTCTAGAAATAGTCGTGTCACAGCAGTTGTGCTCTTACCTACAAAACAATGACATTTATGACATTTTTCAGTCTGGATTTAGACCAAATCACAGCACAAAAACAGCTCTAACAAGAGTAACTAATGACTTACTCCTTTCACATAATAAGGGCTATATTGTGAAACCTAAGGGCTTCTTGATAGGCTGAAAATCTGGTAGGATTAAAAAGATCTGCCCTCTCTTGGTTCAGATCCTATTGATAATCTGACCATTATGAATTTGTTCATCTGAATAATAAATCCTCTAATCATACTTTCTTTAAATATGGTGTTCCACAAGGGTCAGTGCTTGGCCCTGTATTATTCACACTCTACATGCTGCCACTGGGTAAACTAATCCGTGAGCATGGTATTCAATTCCATTGTTACGCTGATGACACACAACTGTATATATCAGCCAAACCTAATGATGTTACTTGTCTACGTAAAATAACAGAATTTCTGAAACTGAAACTGAAAGTAAAGACTGAATGATGCGAAATTTTCTCATGTTAAATTCTGATAAAACTGAAGTCTTGTTACTAGGTACAGATACTCAGAAATATTCACTCAGAAATGGTCCTATTAATCTTGATAATTTAACAGTAAAACATAGTGCCATCATTAAAAACATTTGATACCCACATATCCAATACAGTCAGAACCGCGTGGTTCCACCTACGCCATACTGCCAAAATTCGGCATATTTTATCATTAAAAGATGCAGAGAAACTAGCACATGCTTTTATAACTTCACGTCTAGACTACTGCAATGCGCTCCTGGCAGGGAGCTCCTGCAAAGCGTTACACAAGCTTCAGTTAGTTCAAAATGCAGCAGCCAGGGTGCTCACTAGAGCTAGAAAATTCGAAAATATCACCCCAGTTCTCTCGTCCCTACGCTGGCTACCCAAAAAATTCCGCATTGACTATAAAATTCTCCTCTTAGCTTGTAAATCTCTAAATGGTTTAGGCCCGCAGTATCGTACTGAACTTCTCATACCTTATTGCCGTCACGCACACTTCGTTCACAGGATGCCCATCTACTCTTAGTTCCTCACATTAAGACACACTCAAACACTCTCAGTCTTTAAATCTAGATTAAAAACCTACCTTTTCAAACAAGCTTTTGGTTAATCACCCACTTTCAGGTTACTCCTTCTCTATTGGTGTTCGAGGTGGTTTCCATATTATCACTGTTCTGTATTAACCCTGTCATACTACCATAGCTTTCTAGTAACCGCCAACACGCTGTCTGTTGCTGGGTTCTCTTGCCTGACACATGGAAGCTTTTTTTGCCGGACTGTTTTGCGTGTTCTTTACCATAAACCTACTTACTTCTGTATTTTTATTTGTTCCCTTTGTCTGGTTTTCTTTCTCCTGTCGCTCTCATGCTTTGAGATTTCCTGCTGCTCTCCAGGTGTTGCCCTGATCCAGCCCCTGTGTCCTATACAAGATCCTGGCCTTGTCTCATCTACACTATCATGCTTGGCTGTGCTGTTTTAGCTTAAATTCACTCTGCACCTACTTTTAACTCACACTGATCACCTCCTCCTTCCTCGGACTCATATATCACCAATCTACATTCACATTACTGTAACCCATTCATCTGTCATTAGTTCACTTTTACTTCTGTTCTGTTCTCTGTTGTGTCTCCGGTGTTGACTCGAGGAGGATGGGTTCCCCGTATGAGTCTTGGTTCGTTCCAAGGTTTCTTCCTCGTGTGCTGAGGGGGTTTTTCCCTGCCACTGTTGCCCCTGGCTCGCTCATATGAGGCTTGGACCCGGATCTCTGTAAAGCTGCTTTGTGACGACTTTTTGTTGTGAAAAGCGCTATATAAATAAAATTTTATTTGATTTGATATATGTAATGTTTCTCTCTCTCTCTCTCTCTCTCTCTCCCTCTCTCTCTCTCTCTCTCTCTCTCTCCAGACTGTAAGTATCTATCAGAACAGACAATTGATCACTGTGTTTGATGGGGAGCAGGACGGTCCTGATGACTTTGACACAGTCATCCTGAAAGCCCTCGTCAGAGGTCAGATCACAGCCTCAGGATCTGTCTCAGTATTTGTGTTTTGCTTTTGTTTTTTTAAGTGTTTGGTATTCATATATATCATTTACGTGATGGTGTTTTCCAGCGTGTAAGCAGGTGAGCAGTAATGCGAGTGAGTACACAGACGAGCTGAAAATGGCCGTGGCCTGGAACAGAGTGGACATCGCCAAGAGTGAACTGTTCAATGGCGACATCGAGTGGAAGGTCTGAGGAACTGAACGATCGCTAGACCCGTGTTTCTCAGTCGGGGTGCTGTCTTGCTTTGTCAGGGCCGCCGTCAAAAATATTCTGAAATTGCATAAAATTAAAATCAATATTTACAAAATCTTATCATGAGAATGCTGCAGCAGCGTTAGAACAGTGATGGGATTAGAAATAAAACAGCAGCTGGGCCTGAATAATTACAGACCCTCAGCATTTACAACCAGTGGAGTAGGTAAAAGTGGGTGTCTAGTTTATTTTGTCAGTGGTGGGTGGTTTACTTTTATTTTGTTGGTCAGGGGTGACACTTTATGCACTTTCTCATGCTCCCCACGGTTCAGACTCACGCCAGCTCAGACTCAGAGTGAATTGACAGTGGCTGACAGGGTGGACCTTGGTCCTGTTTGGACCTGTTCATCCTGTGGCCACACCACACACTCGATATGATTGGAAGTAAGTCAGAAACTTCCAAAATATAAAGTCATAAAAAAACCTGAATATTTCAGTAAATGAAATTTGAATATTTTGACTTATCTCAGCATCTAAATATTCTCTCTCTCTCTCTCTCTCTCTCTCTTTCTCTCTCTCTCTTTCTCTCTCTCTCTTTCTCTCTCTCTCTCTCTCTCTCTCTCTCTCAGTATGAGGATCTGGAGGACTGTATGACGGCCGCTCTGGTGAATAATAAGCCTCAGTTTGTGCGTCTGTTCACTGAGAATGGCCTGAATATTCTGGAGTATCTGACATACGAGCGGTTGGAGAGTCTGTATCAGTCTCTCCCTGAGAGTAGTCTGGCCTTTTCACTGCTGCAGCACTGGCTGAGAGAGAGACACAGCCTCACAGGGTCGTTTCACAATCACTCACCTGACTCTGTCGACGGAAAATACAGCAGCCCCCTCAAAGGATTCTCCCGTAGTGAGGGGCTCAGTCTGTATGAGGTCAGAGTTCCTTTTCATTCATACAATAATCTGAAGTTGTGCTATCTCATAGGTTTCACAAATTCTCAGGCCTCTGGCACATCAGGACCATGTTTATATAAAACAGGACAAGAACATACTTCTCATGAGCTCATTCTCTCACAGTGATTCATTTATTATAAACAACACCATCACAACCCGTCCAGTAGATCATGCCCCTATCAGTTTTAATATCAGTGACATACAAACGAATGCACTTAAGACAAGATGGTGATTTAATGTGTCATTTATAAATGACAAAGTATTTGATATTCACTTTAAAAAAACAGTGGACAAACTGTAGGGAAAACAATGATTTACCAGAAATGTTCCCCATACTATCAAAAGCAGAGAGAAAACCATATGATGTTCAGAAAATAAGAAAAAGAAGGAACAATAAATTTAGCTTTTTTATCACATTTTCCTTGTGTCCGTCTCTCTGTCGTCATCAACTTACTTTTGCTTTTCAAACTAGTTTCACAGGATAAAAAAATAATCATGAATATGAATGATCCAGAGGGAGTGGAACTCTGATGTGTCACCATATTTACTGCACGAGTCCATATGTCATAACGTGTTAAAGCCTCAGTTGCTGCACCGATGCTGAGCACAAAAGGGTGCAAAAAAACCAGGTGGAAAATATAATCCCGCATGTTTTATTGTTTCACATGTAATTACCCCTGTTGCAAACACAAATGTGAAACTCACAAGCACAGAGAGAGGAATTGTGCATACATTGGTCATAATCTCACTCTCAAACTGCCTTTTTTTTTTCATTCTCGAATGTTTTTTACCCTCTGGATATTAAAGTTTCCCCTCACACTGCAAGCTCATTTCCTTCAGGATCTTTCTGGGCTGAGTTTTCTGCAGTTTTCCCCAGGACAGCAACAGATCCATAGATAAACTGTCTGTCTACAGCAGGTTCAGATCCCAGTTATATGTGAGGTACATGTGGAAATGATGTTCACTGCAAGAAGGTGTTCGAAAATTGTCAACTGTGAGGTTTGCCTTTGAATCATTTGCCAAGAGTCAATCCCTACTTGTAAATGCTCAGTGAATTAGTTTGTTTGGGAGTCAACTCCTATTCACTAGCTATGTTTTCCATTCCTATTTTGTGCTCGTGAGTTTCATATTTACATCCGCATTGCGCAAGAGGGATATTTCCACTTTTGTGCCCTCTACTTTTGACATTGATGTGATGCTAGGGCTGGATTCAAATTCAATATCATTATCCATCCATCCATTATGTGTAACCGCTTATCCAATTCAGGGTCACGGTGGGTCCAGAGCCTACCTGTAATCATTGGGCGCAAGGCAGGAATACATCCTGGAGGGGGCGCCAGTCCTTCACAGGGCAAAACATACAGCCTGTGTGACTCCATAGTAAACCAAAGCCATCCCAGTTAATGATTGGATTGATAAGTTTAGGCGTCATGTCCTGTGGACGGAAGCGTACATAATTCTCTTCACTCACTCCTTGTTTGACGACCTCTTATTCAACTGTCTCTAAACTGACGCACAGACTGGAAGTCTACCAAAATATTCTCAGAATCATTCTTACTTTAATCTCAGAATGATCTGAAATTTATTCTCAGTGTTATTCCGACTTTATTCTCATTCATCATTCTGACTTTACTCTAGCAACAATTCTGATATTTTTTTTATCTTGGATATATTCTGACATTGATCTTGGAATTATTCTCTATTTTCCAAAGTGACCCTAAATCACTGTTGTAAAAATGACCATGTTTTGTGTTGTAGGTTTCTCGATTATTATCAGACATTTTTGGAGGAGTGTGTCGGCCATTTTATTATGGCCCACTCGGCCTGGAGCCAGGAGTCAATGCCAAGAAAGCTGCAAAGGTACTAAACTGATCCTGAAACATGTCTCAATTAAAAGCTTGGAAGGTTTATTTCTGAAGTACAAAGCACACGGACCCAGCTTTTCATTTTTCACTGAACCGTTATTCATTTTTTAAACCTTTTATGTCAATCTGAAATCAAAAGTGTCATGTTTGTAGTAATATTATCATCACTCCCCCATCTCATGTGGAGAGAAAGCTCACACACCTTCCCTGATAGTGTTTGGCGATAGGAGACAGATTTCTCATCTGAGGTGACCTCTGACTACGAGATTGTGGAGACTGTAGACTAAAAATAGCAGACAATGTGGTGAATTTTGTTGGTGTATGTCAATTCAGGCATTATTTTATTATTTTTTGTTGTTTTTTGCTATTTAAGTGTATGTGTATTTCATGTTAAATTAATAACTATAAAAATACCAGTATTCTATTTGTATTACTTTTGTCTTTGTTGTATGAAAACATCATTCTTTCTCTCTCTTTTTTAGCATGTGAAAAAGCTGCTGAAGGGTGACTGCCCATACAGTAAACTGCCATGTGCCTACCCTTGGTCTTCACTCTTTATTTGGGCTGTTCTGCAGAACCGCAGGGAAATGGCCATCTACTTCTGGGAGATGGTGAGGATTCCTTCATCATCTTTCTTTCTATTTTTTTCAAACACTGTTTTATCCCCAATTTGTCAGCACTGACCTTATAGGTGCACTTTGTACTGGGACGGTTACAGACTGTTGTTTGTATTAGTGTATGCTGTGCTAGTGTGAGTAGATCAGACACAGCAGTGCTGCTGGAGATTTTAAACCCACTCAGTGTCAGTGCTGCACTGAGAATAGTCCAACTACTAGAAATATCCAGTCGACAGCGTCCTGTGTCACTGATGAAGGACTAGAGGACGACCGACACACACTGTGCAGCGAGAGATGAGATGTCTCTGACTTTACATCTACAAGGTGGACCAACATTGCGGCACCAGCAAATAATTTGGATTTTTATATTTTTGTAGTAGAGTATGGACCGAAGATAGATATGGACCGAATATGAATGAAGAAATGAAAAGTTTGAATTCAAAACTTTCCATTATGACCAGAACTTTCATCTGGTCCCGAAGTCAGCATTCCACGAACCGCAGGGGACAAAGGCCTTGCAGCCCCCACACACACGCACCCACCTAAGAACACTTTCAAGTAACACATGGCCCAACGACCCCCCCTCTCTTCAGGAGATATCGAGATAAGTTTTTATAATGCTCTTAAGAGACAGGAACCTCAAACAAAAGGAAGGGTTATAATCCCGTTTATGACGAAGTGGCACCTCAATGTCTCTCGTTATCTCCCACGGGAATCAGCAGATGTTTAGAAGGGGTGACCTCGAGTTGAACCCCATTGACTCATCTACACGACAACCTACACGTGGACCAACAGCGACCCCAAATGGACACTGGCGAAACTACGCCTCGCGCGGAGTCGCCTAAAACAATAGCGGAAAATAGTCAAATTCTGATTAAATGTGTATAAACAAATGTATTAATGTCACTTTCTGTGTCCTCAGATGAATGCCCACCTTCTAATGAAATGTTGTATGTTGCCGATTGTTTCTATCATGAAAAGAAGTTCTGTCTCCTAATAGAGAAAACGGATTAATGTTCTTTTCCAGCGTATCATCATAAATGGGACGTAAAGATGAAACCTTATGTAAATGTTTGATATTAATAATCCAGTATACTCATTGTTGTATGTTACTAATATGAATAGGAAATTTCGATACGGGAAATGTCTATCTTATTACTTATTGTTTAAAATCTTTGATCCAACCTTCCCTCTTTTCTGTCTCATGAAGTCAGTCACGTGAGCCTGTGTCCAATCAGAAAAGAACGCCTCCCATCAGGGCGTGATCGCGCTGACTTTGAAAAACAGCAGCTCGACTGCTCACAATTCAGTTACGAGAGCTCGACAGCAGTTACGAGAGCTCGACAGAAGTAACGGTCCACGAAAGAAAGCGGAGAAGACGACAAACAGCAAGAAAATCCGAGAAAGTTTGAAACAACAAAGAGACGCTTCTTCTTCCCGCCGACAAAACAAAGGAAAACCTCATAGACTTCATCAAAGCTTCCAGGAGACGTCTTGAATTAGCTCATAGTATGAAGTTTTAATAACGCGTCGAATGATTCGAATATCTTCTTTTCTTTTAATCGTGTTTATGTCTTATAGCCCAATCTAAGTTTAATCTCACGACTGATCAAAGCAGGTGAACTTATTCGTGGCCAGAGTGAGGAAACACTGCCGAGATACCAGAAAGTCGTAGAATAAGTGAGTTTATTGAATCGATTTTCAGTTCTGGAGCTGCAGTAACTAGCGAACCTTTCGTCCAAGACTTCCATACTTTGGACCCTCCCACTCCGGACAGAAAGCCGAAGAGAGGATCCTGCCGCCTGCGTCATCACACTCCGGGTACGCCCGAGACAACTCAACCAACGAAGAAGGACCTCCACGCTGACTCAGCCTAGACGCTTCTGCGGAAAAAAAACCGCGAGACTAAGTGAGACGCCTTTACTCCCAGGACCTCAGAGAGCCTCTGCATCCAAACGAGTGGTGAAAATCGACGAAAAAGTAAGCTAAACTTATGCATTTCCAGAGCTGAAAATCGAATCAAGTTTCTTGATAAATTTTGTATTAATTAAACCTTAGTTAGCAACACTTTAGTCACAAGCCAGAAGTGCCTAGCTCACCTTTAAGCTCGAATCGGTCTACCCTGTGGTGATACCGTGAGATTACAAGGCTACGCTATGTTAATTAAATATCTTCTCTCTGTTAATAAAACTTTCATTATTTGAAATCACAGTGTTTGCAATTTGTTCATTATTTTCCTGAAAATCCTGAAGTACTCATTTAGCGTGATTATTATTCATTCTCAAACTAATTATTAATGTTTTAATTGCCTAAGCCAATTATAAATTTTAATTAATATCATTAAGTCAAATATCAGAGATTGGAGGAGTTTGAATAAGGTCAACGCTATGAACACAATATAAAATATATATTCACAAAGGTATCGTGATGTGTGATTAAAAACCTAACATACGCTACATTTTATTAAAATAAAATAGTGAGTAGGGTGACCCCTTCCATGACCCCAAAATGAGGACAGCACACCCCAAAAAAGGACATTATCCCAGAAACAAGGATAACATGAAGGATCTTGGTTTGTAGTGAGATGGCAGTGAATGGTCAACAGGATAGTGGTGAACTCTCTTATATAACTCTTTCTTGAAAATCTTGGAAAAAAATGCACTAAAGTATGTGGGCACCTTGATTGTGCTGGACCAACACACAGCTACACCTCCTATATTTTTACATAATTCCTTTTACCTGCTTATTTATAGTTTGATGGATTTTTGGTCCTTTATTTTGACTAATTCACAAGCAGTTTACTATTGGGCACACACTCATCTGGCATTTGTCTTTTTAAATTTGGTTTGTTTCTTCTACACTATCTACCCCTTCATTCTTCTTTCTCTCTCAGGGAGGAGAGTCTGTTCTCAGTGCTCTTAGTGCCTGTAAAATCCTGAGGGAGTTGTCGAAGCTGGAGAAGGAGACTGAGATCAAGTTGTCCATGAAGGAGTTGGCAGACAGATTTGAGAAACTGGCTCACAGTGAGTTCAATACAGAGCTAACTCAGCTTTTGATCTGAGCTATGTTAATTGTCCATGTGATTTTACATACATTATTTACATGTTGAGGTTAATTTTATAAACCATGTTTTAAGGTTTGTGTTTTAATAAAATATGAAGAATTTTAATTATTATATCATTGACATTGAATACTTTACATACAATAATGTTGTTCGTTACAAGTCAAAAATGGTGTAGCTTTCTCTTTCATTTTTCTTTTCAATCTATTTTGAATAAAGTGAAGTGTCCTGTGTCCCGCAGATGTGTTCAGTTCCTGTTACCAGAGCAGTGAGAGTCGCTCCTTCACTCTGCTCATCAGAACCTCACCGGTGTGGGGAGGGGTCACCTGTCTGCAGATGGCTGTGGCAGCTGACGCCCGTCTCTTCTTCAGTCATGATGGTGTGCAGGTGAATATACAATATGTCAATAGATTACTCACCTTTAGCAGACAGTGAACTAAAGTTAAACAGACAGATCAAACAATGAGTAAACAAACACGAGATATTCAGGGCTAGTTTGGTTGCAGTGAAGAAAGTGGACCTGTTTAACTCGATCAGAGTTACCATACTTCAGCTAGGATGATAATGGTACTGAGGTTTTTCTTCATTTTGGACAGACTCTGCTCTCTCAGATCTGGTGGGGGGATATGGACAGCAGCACAGATGTGTGGAAACTGGTCTCCTCCTTCCTAATGCCTCCTCTCATTTACACTGACCTCATCAGTTTCAGGTAAGAAACTTTGTCATCAACTTATATGTAATTTTGTAAAGTTGAAAACACTGTAAAGAGAAAAAACACATTTTTTTAAACAATTACGTACTCCCTAGTAAAATTTCCCACTTTCCCACTTTTAGACTCAAAATAAAATATAATTCAATTCATTTTTACTGTAGCACAAAACTGGCAAAATGTCTCTTTTCGTGTTTCATAATGCAAAGAAAAATCCAATGAGCTGTGTCGGGGTCAGAGGATACGGGTGCAAGGAGGTTTATTTTATGAGAAATGTGCATACGAGAACTTACAAGAAAGATAGATGACACTTCATCTAGAACAGAAGTGTCCGAACTTTTTTCAGGTGGCTGAACTGGATCATATCAATAAACTGCTGCAGGATCACAAAGTGTAAAATCCAACATTTAACTGCAAATACTTCCCTCTCTCTTGAAATCGCCGGTTCTCACTGTCAACTTTGCGTTTTTTGCTGCAGCCATCATCAAATATCGTTCTGTTACTTTGCTGACCCAGAGAAATGAATGGCATTTAAGTTTAGCTTAGTTTATTAACACAGTGGTGCAATATTCTAATCATTAGTGCACTGCCATTTTACATTTTCAGTTTCAGTTTCATTTTGAGGCCATCTCTCTAATTGTTTCCCACTACTTTTTGTTCCTTTGTCTTTCAGGGAGCACAAGGTCAGACACACAGACAGCTTAGAAGGTCAAAACACAACAGCAGCATTCTCTCTGGGCGACCTCACCCAACACACGTACTGAACTGAAATGTTGTACTTAATGTTTCTAATTATGTTAAAACTGTTTTCTTCATATTAATGATCATTCTCTCTCTCTCTCTCTCTCTCTCTCTCTCTCTCTCTCAGGGAGGAGGACAGTAAGCCTGAAGATGGCCATCATGCAGACAACACAGATGGCGAAGGGGAAAGCACACCTTTTTCTCTCGCTGATATTGTACAATTGTAATCACGGTTTATATCTAATACAGCTGCATACGTCACGTTCCTCCACTTATCAGAAAAGTGAATGTAATATTCAGCTTTGTCCAAATTTAATAAAACTTCACTGTAGGTCTTTAAAGCCTATAAACCTATAAGCCTTTAAAGTCAAGTAAAATCATTAGATTTATTCATTATTTGGCATAACACTTCCATATTTGAAACAGATTCAAACAGTTTTATGAATTATAAATAAACCTTTATAAATGTTAATGTAGGTGTATGTCAGTTGTTATAAACCTACACAAGTCCTATGATGTAGGCCTCATGAAGCCTTACATATGATTATCTGCACTAAATTATTACCCCTAAATCTTTTGCAGGGAAGAAGATGCTGAAGAAAATGCTGCTCTCAGATCAGCTCCTAAAGGTGAGTGTTGGGGGAAAATGCAGCAGCCTGTGTGCTTCCCAGGAATAAAAAGGTTTAAGTTATGTCTTCGGTCTTATTCAGTTTGAATGTCCTGATATTCAAAGCGCTTAGTTCATTTAAACTCTCAAAGTTGTCCATTATATCTTACTGTTCTGCTGAGGTTTTATACCCCATCCAGACCACAGGCTTACTGTAAACTCCTGGGATCACTTACCGCTCATATTCTATATTAATGATAGATTTTAAGGTTGTGTTGATTTCATACACCCCATTTAATCTACAGGATGTTTAGTACACTTCTTATTTTACACAGTTCTATAATAAATATTTTCAATTATTTGCCTCTTCTGGAAAAGAGAATGTAATGTACCTTTGTCTTGAATTGAAAGTGTAATGTTTCATGTTTTTATACCATTAATATAAACATTAATTTGGTTACAATTATTTTTATAGTTATTTGCTTAATAATACCTTTATTGTATAATAATGTGAAACTATACGTAATCAGGGCTTTAGTGCTTGACTGCACATGCCTTTCATGCGCAAATGCAAACAAGGGTTCAACAAAGAACTATATAAGACTAATGTGTAATGTTGGAGGTAAAGAGTGCTATGAGGGCATACTCCTAAAATTGGTGTTCATAACATTTGTTTATAAATCACTAAAATTAATTGAGGAAATAATTTGGGAAAAACACCTCAGACTTGTCTGGTTAAACACAACAAGCCATCACTCTGTGGAAGGCTGCTTTTCCTGACAATCCTGGATGGTTGACTTCTGGCCTAGATTTGTATTTTTGAGATTTTAATTAGTTAAATTAGAATGAATATTTCATCATGTCTGTCACGGATCACGCGGCAGACTGATGTAGGCGGACGCACTTGCTAAAACACAGTAATTTTAATGAAACACAAGATATAACGAAACAAAGACTGGCAACTACGGAAACAACTAAACTTATGAAATGAAACGAGGAAAACGACAGAGACAGACAGACCGAACTAAGAAACAAGACACGGAAACACTGGAGGCAAAACAACGATACTAGAGGGAAGAAATGACAAGGCTTGGGGAGAAAAATGAAATGACATGACTAGAAATGACACAAACCGACATGACTTTGGAAACAAACAATACAAATGAACGACAACAGGAAGTGAGGGAAGGGGACTTAAATACACAACACAGATGAGACACACCTGAGACAGATAACAAGGGGGCAGGGTAACAAATGACACAAACGAGGAGGCGGAACAAAGGCGAGACCAGAACAACAACAAAACAAAGCCATGTGCTGAGCACATGGCCGGAAAAACAGACACGACAAGACGAGGGCGTGACAATGTCAGTTTACCAAAATGCTATATAAATAAAATTCAAATATATAAAAAAATTTAAATTCTAATATACACAAAAAAATAGACATATTTAAAATATTAAATATATGTAATAAATATAATATATTTAAAATTCAGATTTAAAGAGTGGTGTCTGTGATTTAGTTCCATATAAATTTAGATGAGGCTGAGTAACTGATAACAGAACAGCTTCTCTAGTTAAAGTTTGAGTGGAATTACTTTCTCATGAACATGATAAAATGTGCTTTTTGTACAATGGAAATTTTCCAAACACACACACACACACACACCTGGATTGGCGGGCAGCCATGCCCAGTGCAAGAGAAGGGTGCCTTGCTCAGTTTCATTTCAGCCATGGATTGAGTTACTTATATTTCTATTGAAGAATTTTAAAACTAAAATAGATAGTACTTCATTAATATAATTTTTTCTTATTTTTAACAAATTGTTACATTTGTCCATATTCTCTAGGATCAAATACATTCACTCACCAACATCCTCAGCATCTGTTCATAGTACATCGATGGCGGCAGTTCTGGTTTGCACCTGTTACTTCATTTCTGGGCAACATGCTGATGTACTTCCTGTTTCTCTTCCTCTTTGCTTACATTCTATTGGTTGAGTTCAGACCTCCTCCACCAGATGGCCCCGCTGCCATTGAGTTTGTGTTGTATTTCTGGGTGTTTACACTGTTCTGCGAGGAGATTCGACAGGTATGAACTCATACATGTATCACACACACACACACACACACACACACACAAACACTGACTTCTCTTCTATTCAGTCTTTTATTACAGGGTGTACCACTTGGTCACAGAGTTTGAGAATATATATCCAGGACACATGGAATAAGTTTGACCTAACGGCCATCTCTCTGTTCTGTCTTGGCCTCATACTCAGGTGTGTATGTGCATGTGCGTGTGCGTGCGTGTGTGTGTGTGTGTGAGAGAGAGAGAGAGAGTAAAGCTTTTTTCATTGTATGTTAGCAGCATGAGCCATATTCTGGTTAAATCATTATAGCGTTCTACATAAAACAGCATCAATATAAAATACACATATTTTCAATTGTTTATAGAGTTAAAATAATCAGACAAGAAATGATTTTTATGAGTATGCTGTTCCTGTAAAAACCCATAGGCACCTAAAATATTTAGTAGTGTTTAGTACAGGACCTTTGCATTCCACTAGCATCTAGGGTTTATTTAAAACTAAGAATATTATACACTGGTTTTCCTACAATGGGTTTAGTACAGTTTAGGCAATGTCTAACCAAAACAGATGTTTGAAGCCTGTGCTTGTGTGTGTTGCAGGATGATCCCTAGCTTGTATGATTATGGGCGTTCAGTGATGTGCCTGGACTATATGGTCTTCACTCTGAGACTCATTCATATCTTTGGTATCAACAAAAACCTGGGGCCCAAAATCATCATGGTTGGGAAAATGGTGAGAATTGTGCTACTGTCCCTGTGTTAAAACATTCAGAGACATTTAGATATTGTGTACATTACCTTACTGTAGTGTTTTCATTTGTCACTCAGGTGAAGGATATGTTCTCTTTCTTGTTCTTCTTTGGAGTGTGGTTGATGGCGTATGGCGTAGCTAATCAGGCTCTGCTGTACTCTTATGACCCTCGACCTTATTGGGTGTTTCGCAGAGTCTTTTATAGGCCATACCTGTACATTTATGGGCATATACCACTGGAAGAAATAGACGGTGTGTATGAGATCTTTATTTAAAGGAGTAACTGCTAGTTGAACTGTGTATGTGACAAATAAACTTTTGTTTGATTTGATTTAACAACAATGACCTTCAGGTTTAGTCCAAGAATAATGCCATCATTTTCCCCTGTGCTTGAGCTCTTTAACAGTGGTAACCTGGTTTGTGTTACCTGCCTTTACAGCTCAGAAGAGAGAAGATAAACCATGCACAGACAATGTGACCCTTATTCATGAAGGAGAAGAGCCCTGTCCAACATCTGAAGCTAACTGGCTGGTCCTCATCTTGTTGTCTGTGTACCTCCTGGTCACTAATGTGTTGTTACTGAACTTGCTCATTGCGATGTTCAGGTATGAAGCTTTTTTGCTATAAGTGTCTTTATAGCGTAATACTATGTGATATCTGGTGGAGGTTATGGAGTTTTATTAACTAGTGATGACCTGATTTATGTTTGTTTTGAATGGTTGTCTCTGTGCAGCTACACATTCAGTAAAGTTCAGGAAAACAGTGATGTGCACTGGAAATTCCAAAGGTACAACCTGATAGTGGAGTATCATTCCCGACCGTGCCTGGCTCCACCCTTCATCATCATCTCCCACCTGAATCTCTTCATCAAGAGGATCCTTCGCAAAGTGCCTTCTCTCAAGATCAAACATTTCAGTACGTAAGCCCTGAGGGTGATTCCTGTCCAGCTGGGCAAGAAAATGGTTGTTTTTATCTTATATACCTGTTTAAAAAAAGGCATGATCTGCCCCATTTTACCGTTTTTTAAGTTTGAGGGTCTAAAAGAAAGGTCTGTGACCTTTTATTAATTAATTAATCAGTCTCCACCGCAATGTTCTTTCCATCTAAACAGCCTTTTTCTTAATAAAAGTTTCAGTGCCTTCCTTTAAATGAGCCACAATTTATTTCAACACAAATCTTGGCAGCAAGGAGCAGTAGCTGTTTTCTTCATATTTTCTCAGTATTCTTTATTTCTTCATGCTTGTTGTTGACAGACTTAGATGCGGGAACATTCAAAAGTATATGCCCTCAAGTTCAAAATCAGCACAAAATCAGATTGGCCATTTTATCCCATGTTTTCAGACTTGGGTATGGCGTCAGATCCATGTCAATGTTTTTGTCCATCTCCTCTGTGTCACTCCTCCACTCTCTCTGCAGTGTTGGATCTCCAGGGCAGGAAGGCCAGCAGACTGAAAACATGGGAGTCCGTGCAGAAGGAGAATCTCCTGTCGAATCAAAGCAAGAAACTTCAGGACAGTGACACGGAGCGACTCAAACGCACTTCTGTAAAGTCAGTCCTGTTTTACCCTCTGCCTCAGACCTGTTCCTGTTCAGAGGTTATAGTTCACACAGCTTCCAGTAGCAGCTCAAAGACACAGCTCAGGGGCATTTAGAATTAGGCCACACGCACCACACAGACAATACACAGAAATAAACTGTGAAAACATTTAATGCCGCATGTTAATTTCTCATTATTTCTACCAGAAACATAACAATAGCCAAATCAGAATGTCAGAAATTGAGTGACACAGGCCATATTCTTTGTTTCTTTTACTGCTGAGTTTGTTTTTTGGCTTAGAGACTTTTGGGGACATTCAATGTGGGAGGCTTTATTACATGTGCACAAGGACAGGACACAGGGTGAATGTTGAAGCATGCTGAAACTGGCACTGCTGTCTTTATTTTGTGTGTTTGTGTGTGTGTTGGTCTAGGGTGGACAACATACTGAAGCAGATTCGAGATCATGATTGTCGACTGAGAATGCTGGAGTCTGAGGTTAGTGAAGACCATACGTACCTGTCTGTTATAACACACACAGGACATGTTCCTTACGGTTCTGTATGATACTGCACACTGTCTCACACCACAGGCCTGTTTTATATTGTAAAGATATAATTAGCATCTGAACACAATGTAATCTTGCATTAAATAGATCTTTCAGCTTCCTGTGCCTAATAACTTCACATATGTATCCTTCTGACTAACATAACATGATCCCAGCATTCAGACGTTTTTGTTGTTGTTATTGTTTGAACAAAGCTCTGTCATCAGTTCAGAGAGATCAGTAGAGTGTGTTCCTTCCTTGTTGCAAGGAGTGTTTGAACCTCTTCACATGACTGCAACATAATTTTACGAGCTGCCGTTGTTAGTTAGACAAAAACAAATGTAATCTGTTACTGTAGCTTGAGATTTTACAAACCCGTAATTTGTGCAGGATGTCTGCATTTTGTTGTGTTGGACAAGTCTCTATGGCCAATCAGCACTCTGCAAGGTTCACACATCATGTGTAGACCATACTTGGCTTGCCTGGAACCAGTAACAAGCTGGTACTAACAAGACAAAAGAAAACTAGGCAAGCCTAGTGTTGCTGAACCGCCATCCCAATATTTCCAAAAACAATTCAAAGTAGAATCTAGCTGCTTTCTTCCTGGTACTTATTTAAATACATTTTGTTTGTTCAACTGGTGGAATGAGGTCATGTCCTGACAGCACCTACATCATACAATCAACATTTAATATACATTTCATTTAAGATCTCTTGAACTCACTGGGACTTGTGCGTTCACTTTTAAGCCTCTTTATAAATAATGTCTGCAGCTAGTCACTGCTCACTCATGGCTGTGTTGAAGTGCTCAGAAAAGCTTGGGGGAAGCCGTGGGCTAATGATTAGAAAAGCAGGCCTTGACCCGTACCACTGCCGGTGTGACCTCCACAACACGCAGGAACATCCATGGCTTTAGTGCCCTTCATGTGCTGAGGATGGCTGCCCACTGCTCCAGGTGTGAGGGTGTGGGTGTTCCCTGCCCCAATCATAATTGTGGAGATGTGGTAAATAAAGAGGCAAATATAATTGTACAATGATCATAAAGAATGTGAGTTTATTTTTATTTCAAACTTGTCTCTCTTGTCCACTGTCTCTGCTTCTGTTCCAGATGGAGTTCTGCTCTAGCTCCCTCTTGTGGATAATGGAAGGATTGGCTCACAATGACATGATCAAACAGACTCGTCCTCCTCCTCTTCACAGAGGTGCTGCTCCCTCTCTCGCTTGCTCACTTGGTGCAACTGCGCTCTGCCCGTCTTACTGCCACTGCATTTCTAGGCTTATGTTTCTCAGTGACTTAACAGAGTTCTGCTTATTTTAGATCACCCTTATATATATACACACACACACACACACACACACACGCATTGCTGAAACAGCTCATGAAGGCTCTTGGAACTGATTTATATTGGGCACTGCATGTCTAGAGGTTATAGTGTGGGTACTGTGCACCCACTGTTGACCATTGAGATTCATTATTTGAATCTCTAATTCAAATAAATAATAATACATTTCTAAATTTACTCTCAGGGTCCATCATCTTGTAAATCTCTTTCTCCTTGTCTGATTTCATGGCATGAAGAATCATAGTTGAGTCCTGTTACTTACCTCACAGCCTCAGAAAAGTAATTAATTGACATGTCATCTTCAAAGTATGTAAATGTTTTCAAAGTAATAAAAGCCACAGGCTGAGGTCCAGCTCTGAAATGTGTTTTATGTTTTTTAGATGTGGTTCCCACCCCAACACTTCACCAAAGTGACCTAGCTGACGGAAAGGAGCTTTAGGACCTAGCTCCCAGAAAGGAGGCAAAGGAGCTTCTGGACCGCCCCCCCACACACACCACACACACACACACACATATTTTACTCTTTTATTTACATTTAAGTTAAAATTAATGTTGTTCTCAGATGCATTAGTTATTCATTCCTGTACAGACACGTGCTCACAATCCACAAAACTGTGCCACAGTGCAGCACATTCTGCTCTTCTTCCAAATGTGTTTACTTCCCATTACTTAAGATATAGTACAGTATTTAAAAAAATGTTTGGTCCTAAACCATCAGGTCTTCCCTGTGCTCTGCCTGCCCCTACACCTTCATCATCATCTTCCTCTTCCACATCTACCAGTGTCCTTCACCCATCGTCTGTATTGCATATCCCAGTCTGCCTTCAAGCCCCTTCATTCAGATGATCAGAAAGCATCACTGCCATGTTTCACTTCTTGTGGCCTGGCTGCTACACTCTCTCTCTCTGTTTCCAAATCACAAAACTCTTATTTAAGTTGGGAAAAAAAAAATATGTATACCTATGATTACCTGGAATCTTTGCGCGCAAGGCGGGAATACACACTGTAGGGGGCGCCAGTCCTTCACAGGGCAACACATTCACTCACACCTACAGACACTTTTGAGTCACCAATCCATCTACCAACGTGTGTTTTTGGACTGTTGGAGGAAACCGGAGCACCCGGAGGAAACCCGAAACCCATGTGGACATGGGTAGCTGTCCCTGGAGCTGTGTGACTGCGACACTACCTGATGCACCACCGTGCTGCCCTTTTTTATATATATTTTTTTTTCTTCAACTTTTTCACTATTGACAGGTCATTGTATGTGACTTCTGACACACAAGATTTTACCCTTAATCTGTCCTTCAGTTTTTAAAATGAACAACCAGGAGACTGCAGTAGAAGAAGTGCCCTGCAACCAGTGCAAAGACGTCAGAATATAAGGACAAAGTAAACATGGACTGTCCCTGTTTTGTCTGTCAGTTTGTCACTCTCACAGCCTACCCTCTGTTTGCTCTCCATTGAGAAAGAATAAAGCAAAGCTCTGTGGCTTGTATTTACAGAGCACCTGATGGCGTAATGCTAGGATCAGGTTTTAAAGCTTTGTGTACTGACTTTATCTTGAAATAAAAAGGGTTTCTGAGAAATCGGACACCACACAATCGCACAAATGACTATTAACATTTTTTCTAAAAGCTTCACTGGGTGACATATACACTGAAGTATTGTCGTAATCTGTATCTGTGAATCTGTATAAATGCTTCCTAAAAATCTAAAGCTCTAAGAACTAATATTTGCTCACCCACCTTCAATAAAACCACTTCACCCATCTACACACAGCTCAAGAGCCTTGTGATCTTTTCTAGGTCCGGTAATATAAACAATATCTGCCAGATTTTTCCACCTGTGAAACAACTCTGGACTCTGCTCTGCTTTAGTTCAACAAAAGTCACACAATATGATGTCTCCAGGCCTCCTCAACCACCTTCTTCACAGACTTCACCTTATCCAGAACATGCAAACATGCAGCATGTATTATTGCCCTTTTAAAGCCCACTGAACATTTCACACGCTCCTTGTTCAATTCCATCCACTCCCTGTATCTAAAACTAATGTATTAACATTTAAAAGGGGCAAATTGTACACTTTTTTCACAAGTGAAAAACATTTCTGGGTACTGGGTCAGTCTTTGGGCAAAATACCACAAGGATTGAACACCACAGCAGCATCCTACCCAGTTAAACAGCCCTGTTTAGAATGACAGGTTTTAGCGCCTGTTCCTTTAAATGATTACAAGCTGCTCACTGTATACGCAGACCTGAGCCCACAGCAGCGAGGAACAGAAGCTCTGGTTTTTAGCCGTTTTTGCTTGGTTCTCTTTCTTCTTCATACTTTTAAATCTCCTCTTTATTTAGACTTGTCTTTTGTGTAAACATGTGCCCAGCGCTGATTCGAAAGTATGTACACAAATACTGGACTGGACTCAGATTTTAGATTTTTAAAAAAAATTATTTTTAAATAAGCTTACACATTTAACCACATCAACTACATCTTGTTTATATCAAACTTCTGATTGTAGCTTGTTGCTGTGCTGTGCTGTTTCACTTACTGTTTACTGATTGCTTATAAGTTGTTTAATGTGTGTTTTTGTGGTCCAAGCCCCTGGAGGCTGTAAGCAGGAAGCTTGCTAAAACTGCATCACTCCTGTGCCCCACCTCCCTCATGAGGTAACAAGACAGGGACACAACCAGAGATTTCACGCAGAAGGAGGAGCTCGAAGCCAAGCCTGTAACTGTACAGACTGAGGCAGGGCATGACTCTCATCAATCTGTCCAGCCCTGAATACCTGTTAGTGCTCGGTAAATGAGAAACACCTGTCAACGACATGCTAATGGGTATTAGGAGAGGGAGAAAGAGGGACAGAGAACAAGAGATTGTTTGCTGAACTGAAAGGCTGTTTAGTTTTAGTGTAATCTATGCTTTGGACTGTTAATACACTGAGAGCCAAACTGCTCCTGCCTCCAGTGTCCTCCTTCCAGGGCTGACTTAGTCATCTCAGATTTATCACTGATTTTTGTGTTTATCTTGATCTTGA
Source organism: Hoplias malabaricus (assembly GCF_029633855.1). Classification (NCBI taxonomy): domain Eukaryota; kingdom Metazoa; phylum Chordata; class Actinopteri; order Characiformes; family Erythrinidae; genus Hoplias; species Hoplias malabaricus. Next base: position 23,668,330 of record NC_089812.1, on the reverse strand, counting down.
GCCTGTCTGTCTCCCCTGTTTTGACTACATTTACATTAGAAGGGGATGGACCTAGACCTGGGCGTGAACTGAAATGGTTACCAAAATGTTTGAGCTTCCACTATTATTTCAGCAAAAAAGGAACAAACCACCTTCAAACGTCCCTTGTTTTAAAAGAAATGTCAGACGAGCCAGCGTCCATAAACATTTGGCCATGTAGTATGCTTAAGCTACAGAGTCTTTTATGTCTGCCTCATTTCAGCAGAGTATCAAGTAATCTGTGACAGGATGAGGCACCGAAGCTTGTTCAATCATTTGTTCACTCATGTTTCAGTATGTGGGCAGCACAGTGGTGCAACAGATAGTGTCTGTGTTGTGTGTTCCCTGAGGAGTATGATGTGTTTCCCTGTGCCTGGATGGGTTTCCTCTGGGTGTTCCGGTTTCCTCCCACAGACCAAACATGTTGGTAGGGGAATTGGCTGTTTGAAATTGTCCACAGGTGTGAGTGTGTGATGCCATGTGATGATCTGGTGCCCTGTCCAGAGAATGTTACTGCCTTGCACTCATTATTTTCAGATTGTGGACCCACTGTGACCCTGAACAGGATAGAGCAGTTACAGAAAGTAAACAAATGAATGAATGTTTACATGTGCTCAAAAGCAAAAATAATTTCTCCTATTAATCTCCTCAAACCTTTCCCACTTTGCTTTTACTCCATTGTATTTAACCCACCTGTGGCAGTAAACATACAAACACACAATAAACTAATCACATTAGAGATTAGGGAACGGTGAACACACACGCACACATACACACATACACGGAGCAACAGGCAGCCATTCTCTGCACCTTCTGGGAGTGTTTATGGGATTTTTTTGGAGATGTTGCTGCTGGTCATGGGGAGCATATCAGCAACCTTCTGGTACCAGTGCTTTAACCATTAGGCCAAGGCCGCCCCAGATCCAGTGTTGAAATGTCCTCTCACAGTGGAAGGATGGACAGAAACATCTATGGAGTTGTTGATTTAAAACAAGTCGCTCAACTTTTATCTAAGGGGGGACAGTCTTAGTGTAACATTAGGTCTTGCACAGTTATGTGTCCCATATTTCCTGTATTTCCAGTTCAAGAGACATACATTGTCTTGTCTGATCCTTAAAAAAATGTTTTACTTTATGGTCATTTTGACGATAAACAAATGAAGAGCAACTTGTATTAGTTGGCATTTTCTCAGGGAATAGTTCAGATTTTCCTGTGATTACTCACGATGAATGGGAAATGTTCGTCTACTGTGTTATCACGGTGTGCCATCATGGCTTCCTGCCGGCTGCACAACCATGGGACACAACTGAATCCTGATCAGCCTTCAGTTTTCAGGGCTCTCTGTATACCTCACTGAACCAAGCGCCAACACGCCTACGAATCTGAGAATCTCTTTACTAGAGGTGGTAACCACAGCTCAGTGCAGAACCCACAGGACTGGTCCTACAGGTCTCAGAAAGAGAACGCCCATGGAGACGTGCTGAGTATTCATCTGAATGGACCAACAAAGGAGACCTAGAAATGCAAAGTAGCTTCCATGCTATATGTGCCCATGTGATGTATTTAAGTGTGTGTTGTTGTGTGTACAAAGATGTTGACTGGGTGAGTTTTAGTAATTCAATCTCCTGGCAATATTTGTGACCCGACTGCCTCTACTATCTGATTTCAGTAATGTTCTCATGGCTGAAAGGCATCAGATCCTTACAGAAATATTCCAGAATCTAGTGCAAAGACTTCCCAGCAGAGAAGTTGTTACTACATTTATTCATACATTCATTCATTGTCTGCAACCACTTATCCAGTTCAGGGTCACAGTGGGTCCTTCACAGGGCAACACACACTCACACATTCACTCACATACTCAAACCTATGGACACTTTTGAGTCACCTACCACCTACCAACGTGTGTTTTTGGACTGTGGGAGGAAACCGGAGCACCCGGAGGAAACCCATGTGGACACGGGGAGAACACACCAAACTCCTCACAGACAGTCACCCGGAGCGGGACTTGAACCCACAACCTCCAGGTCCCTGGAGCTGTGTGACTGCCACACTACCTGCTTCGCCACCGTGCCTACAGGTTGTTAATACAGTCTAGTACAAAATGGAGGTCAAATGTGTCACACTGGAGATTTGAAGGATGAAAAGCTGGGTAGTTTTCCAACATCGTAACATTTATTCACTAATTCACACCCATTGTAACCTCTTATCTGGTTCACGGCTGCCGTTAGTCTGGAGCCAACTCAGAGTCATTGGGTGCAAGGTAGGAACACACCTTGGACGGAGCACCAGTCCATCGCCAGGCACAGCAGAGAAACGCTTTGGGAATTAACTAATGGGTTTAATCGGATGTGTTAAACCAGTGTTTCACAGCTCTGTGAGTACGTAGAGTACCTTCACAAGGACCTGCTCAAACACACCTGATCGCCTCATTCCCAAAAGCTTTGTGAGCTTCACAGGGGAGAATAGAGCAGAAATACAACAACATAGGGAGTTATAGATAGAAAATAGTTGGATCTGCTGCTGAATAAGAACATGTCAGACATTAAGACCTGAGGTGTTCAACTAAAGCTCAAAAGTTAACTCATGACCTCACAAATTATCAGCTCATTACCAAGCCTTTAATGAGGTTAAAGTATGAGTCCCTGCAGCAAAGCAGTAAAACATGCAGTGGACGCTCAATAAGAAGGATTAGAAAACAATGGAGAGAGAGAGAGACGGAGCTCACTGTCTCAAAACATTTTCTGGGTTTATTTCTTCACCTGAGCTTGAATTCAAAGACAGTTTAACAGAATTCACACCTCTTAACTGTAGGAGATGAGGAAATGTTGGAAAAATATAATTCCAAATGAACTATTACTCTATGGTGAGGTTTTAATGAGAGAAAAATAAAACAAAACAAAAATTATAGGTTTGCAGCACAGTTCCCTCCAAAACTGCCTCCTCCCTCTTACTGGGCGTGGCCTGGTTGTGTGGAAAGTGCCCGGATGCTGGGTAGGTGAAGCGAGAAGGGTGTGACTTCATCCTGAGGAGTTGGAGAGTCTGTACTCTGTGGAGAGGGAGCTGATGGCTGAGGAAACTCGCTGCTCCTGAGTTCTCTCTGAGAAAGCGACCGAAGTCCAGAAAAACGGACAGAGGGAGAATGGCTGAGAGACAGAGCGAGGACAACAGACATGGAGCGGGGAAGACCGAGAAAGACCAGGTCAGGCTCTTATTCCTAATATTTAACTCGACGGAATTGAGCTAACTGTTGATTTTGGAGTTTTTCCCTCTTTGAGAGCTTCGTTTACTTCTTCCATATCGTTACTTTGACCTGGAGCCGAGCAGGGCACAGCGAGGGGGTCATTTCTGGTTTGAGGAAGATTTTGAAAATGTATATTAAAGCAATTGTTCATGGCTAAAATATTAGAGAACCGAGTCTGTACGAACTTATGAGCTCCAGCGTGTCCTGAGGTACCTAGATAGCATAAAATAGTGACTATCTCCGAAGCTAATGTCTTGGCTCCCTTGGTCTCATGACATTTTCTTTTTAATGTAATTTTAATAAATGAGGCATTTTTCTGTAGATGTTACTATACAAGGGGTGTATGTGTAGTTAATCACACAGTGAAATATAAAACTTGCCACGTTTTAAGTATTAATTTCACCCCCCCCCCACCCCCAAACTTTATTTCAGAAAATAAGCAGAGACTTTGTAAAAATGTACAGAAGTGTGTTCTCTCTAAAGAATAACTATCTCAACACAGCACCTCAAAGGGAGTATACTGTCATTTCTCTGTCGGTGTGGGAAAAGTGGGCCCCCCTTCCATGACTCGGACAAATGATTGCCAACCTGGGCATCTGTTAACTAATGTAACAAGTGGCCTCCTCCAAGAGCGTTGAGTTGCAACTTTGTTGACACTGTGGACAGTGTGTAAAGTTATAAAACAGTGGAGGAATCATGTGCTGTCTTCACCCTCCAGGCTTCAGCACGGTGTGATTGTAGTAGAGTTAAATAGTGGGTGGAACTGTCAGTGACTTAAAACTGGGAAGAACATGGCGTACAGTAAATGAATGAGGTAAAATGTGAATCAGAACATTTGCATAAGGCTTTAATATGTTCACCTGTAAGAATCCAGGGACGTATTGTCAGGCTAAACGTGGGCATTAGGGCAGAGAGTAAGACTTTTTGAAGATATTTTTCACAATACATGATACATATTATATGATTATACAATTATCAGAGATAGTGAAGCTTATTTTAAAACTAATGGGCAATGTTTATAAAGTGAATTAATGATTCATAAGTGTCCTTTTGTTTGTTTTGGAGCAGTGATAAAGAAGAAGCACTTATAGGCCTTTAAAGAATTCTTTATAGAACTGCTGTATAATTTCAGACAGTTTTATTTAAAAATTGATCTACAATAGATGGTTTGTGCTGGTCATATTATTTAAAGGGGCACTAGAATATTTTTAACAAGTTTTCAAACTAGTACATACATTGAAACATTTGAATAAATGAAAATATTTATTTTAGGATTGGCATGAGAACAAGTTCATCCTGAGAAGCTCTGGGATGTTGCAGCTGACCGTGTTGATGTTGTTCACCTGTTTGGTCTCTGGAGGTCTTCTTGAATAATGCACTGATGATTTGGTTGGAGTGTGCGATGCATGACTTAGGTGAATTAGGCCTGTCACAATAATTTCATGATCGACTTATTTTACAATTTATGGACGTTTCCTCAATGTTTGCTGACCTCAGGATTGCTCACTGTGTTTAATATTCAGACTTTTATTTATTTTATTTTTTTGCTAAAGGTTCATTGCATATTATGCTGTTATAATTATATCAGGGGCATAAAATGGTCTTAAAATTACAGTAATATCATTTATCACAACTATTTCTGGAACAATATATGGACTACAAAAAACAGCTATTGTGGCAGGCTTATGTGAACTGCTGTAACAGACTCTGCACTGATATTGATTGGCACAATGTAATGTTTCCTACCTCTAACATTTACATTCATATTAGTTAAAGGCTTTCCCTGGAAACATGCATCCAGACCATGAACCGTTTAGACACTCAGACTTGAAATTACAGCTGATGCATTGTTTAAAAGCTAAAGGTATTCTGACCTTTTGTCATCGTTACCTTTCCTCTTTTGTCTTGATTCTGCAGGGCTCAGATAACATCATACACGGGGTGTGTGTCCAGTGCTAAAGTGTAACAAGTGCTTTTCACACTGTGTGCACTGTTGCTCTTATTTTAAACACTTGTTTTTGGCTGTTTGTGTGTTTATTAAACAATAAGCCAATGTAGAATTAAATTACATTAAACAGACAGTAAAGATATTTTAGATATTTGTCTCTCACTTTGTAATTAAGCATTTTTTTTGACAAAATGTTGCACAAAAAGACGTTTAGATTCACAACCTGACCTGAGAAACCACCAACTCTGCCCTCATCAGATAAACACCACCTAAAGCTTTCTTATTTGAGAGAGATGTGTGGGATTCTTGTGATGTGAGAGGGGAAAAAACATCTTAGACCTCTTCTACGTCTCCTGCAGAGAATGGAACCTGTAATAAAGGCAAAGGGTGGTCACAGGAAATGCTGAATTTCCTGAACAGGAAAAATGAATTCTTCAGTGGCTATAGCTGAGAAGTTAAATAAATGAAGAGTGGTTTCTGATGTTAGCACAATCTGTGGGAATTATTTTAACTCTGGTGAAGTCATGTTTATGTTTTTACTGTGTGTAGAATCTGGGTGTTAATGGCTTTATTCAAACACACACACAGAAATTGTGTTGTCTCTCTGTGTTTGCCAACTCACTAGTGACCATGTGTGTTTATCCTTCTTTCAGTAAGATGGCCACGAGACCTGAGGCCACATGTACCTCATTTCTCTGCCTGTGTCTTCAAGGTTGAAAATGAAGTGAAAGCTGCTCTTAAACAGATTTATTGTGTTTCTAAAGTGTAGTTTTCTTAACTCACCCAGCCCCAAATTTATCCCAAGCCGCTTCTCTGAACATTAAGCATCTCAGGTCTAGGATTTGTGATGAGTCAAGTTGGTAGTCAGAGCTCCACAGAAGTAAACATTTTAATGCAATAAATGGTTAAATTAAAGTAATCACCTGGAAAAGCATAACAAACTACTTGTTATAATGCAGTAATTACCAATACATATCCTAGCAGTCACCTGGAACACCAAAGCAACCACCAGTTTACCTCTTGTGATGACCTGAGATACATTAAGAAGCTAGAAACCACCTTTGATAACCTAAGACCATCTAGGAAAGCCATGACAATCCCCTTGGATTACCTAGGACCACTTTAGCTTATTCTACAAGCTATCCAGGCTGGTTGCTTGGGGGGGGGGGTGGTGACTTCCAAACTTGGGAGCTATTGCTGGGCAGGGGAATGAATAAATAATGCCACTATAAAGGTAATATGATGCTTTATTTTGTTCTTAAGTTGCAGTTTTGAATCAGTTACGATGTTTAAAATAAATTTAATTTAAATTTGGAAGCAAAAGACGTGTGCATGAGTATCAGAGTGGGGATGTGGCTAGAAAATATTCTTATCTACAAAAGGGGGGCACTGCAGGAAATGTAGGGAATGACAGATGAAATTCAGAGAACAGAGCCTCAATTTTATTTAGGAAACTAAATACTGATAATTCTCTCTCTCTCTCTTTCTCTCTCTCTCTCTGTTTCCCTGTCTCATGACTGGAATTTCTGTGCCACATTGTGCTGGAAGGCATAGGAGACTTTCCAGTAAAAGCAGATTATTAACCTGGCAGTAATCATGAGTTTGACAATAGTCAGTTGTTTGTAACTAGGTTGTGTGTAATGTCGTTCATGGTGAACACTCGCTGTGTTTTTGGGGAAGAGCTTGTGTTGTCTTATGACATCCAGGGCTGTGTAGTAGGGAGCTGTGAACTCTGAGTGGAGTCTCCCATGAGGGGTCGCCCAGCCCTAGTAACACATGACCTTAATTAAGTTTTGTATGTTGTAATTATGTAAAAAAGCAGGGACTGTGATGGAGCAGTGGTGCAACAAATGGTGTCACTGCTGCTTAGATCCAAGGCCGTGGAGGTCTGGGTTTGAGCCTCAGCTTGGGTCCCTGTCAGTGTGTCCACTCTGCATCCACTTCTCTGCCACTGGGATTGAGCTTGTGGGATCTCCGGCTGAAATGGGAGGGATGTCTGGAAGCAAAATCTGCTGTAAAAACTGTTGTATACAGATCATCAGCGGATTCAGCAGGTGATACACTGTGGCCACCCCAAAACTGAAACAAAAAGAACTAGGACTGTAATGGTGCTTGTTCTAATCCAGAAAAATGGAAGTAATGTATATAGCAAGTAGGTTTTAGAATCTTAAGATTTACAGCAACAAGAGAAGTTAAACAAATCAGATACCTGGGTTTAGTTTTTGTTTTGGGGAATTTGATTGCACGGTTGACTCCTCTGCTTTGTGTTAGAGTTCATTTCTCTGTATGCGCTGTTCCTCATTATCTTTGGAATGTAGCAGTAAATTACAATCCCCTCTCGTTGGGCTGTAAGCAACAAACCACCCTTGAGTTTTTGCTGTTGTGACATTTTCAGAAGAACGGAGAAATGGCTCACTTAACATCTGAAGCTTTAAATGACTCATGCAGTAAAAACACACCTTTCCTCCTCTTTCTCAACAAACACGTTGGACATGGGCTGGTCCTCTTTCTCATGGTGCTGTAAACACTGCACATTCTTTATTGCAACCAATTTCCTGATAGGGTTTGTCACAAACCTGGAAACATTAAATACACAGTAATGAGTCATTAATGTGGTTATATTTTGATACAAGTGATTTACCTTTGTCTTGATGAACCCAAGACTCTTACTGAGTCACAGGTGGAACCCTGTGGTCGCTCAGGATGCAGTAAATCTGTGGTTTATTTTATTTATAGGGTTAATTTGTGTATCACAGCATTAAAGTACCTCCAAATGTCCTCTAACACTTGTGTTTTGTTTTGTTTTGTTTTTTTTTATTGTTGATTTATTTTTTTTATTTTTTTTTTGCAGAGCTGGATCCCAAAGCTTGTGAAGAAGAAAGTGTGTACAACATTTTTGGAGGACGCCCTCAGGTGTGTAAACGTGTTCGGTCTCGTCAGTGTCACTCAAGTTTGTGAAGGAGAGATTTAAACAGGAACTCACATGTCTCAATCCACAGACCCCAGTGTAGTGTTTAAAATGGAAAGAATGTACAGCACTGGTGTGATGCTCATATTAGGAAACCTGGGCTTAATGGATTTCTCAAAGACAGCAGTGAATGGGGGGATTAACAAAAAAAATTAACAATCACTTGTGAACTGTAGAAAATAACAATTTCAGTCCTAATGTTTTGGTGAACATACATAATGCCACTGTATGTCACTGGGAAAACAAATCCTCTGAATCAGGAGGTTGTTCTGAAGTTGAAATTAGAATAATTCTACACACACAATACAAACAAGCTGACGATGTAGTACATTGATATTATTTCTCAAAAGCAAGTTTGTGGTTAAAGTTTGACCTGAAAATCACCAGCTCATAAAATGCACCTGTTGCACTGGATATACCTTGCTTGTGGAGTGCTTTGGTAAGGTCATGGTGTCAGTTTATTGTGCAGCAGCGTTAACTCACACGTTTACTTTATCACAGGTCACATGCAGCAATTAACTAATATCTTATTTATTTTGGTCATAGTACAATAAATAAGGCTTAGTCTCTGAACGGAGGGAGGTGTTTATGTAATACTAATGACTGTGGCCCAGGACAGGAATGTGTGTATGTGGGTGTGTTAAGCTTTGTGATATGAATGCATTTGAGTGTTCCTCGTAGCTGACAGACTTACAACAATGTTTACAATACTCACACTGCAATTTAGTTTTTTTTTTTTTTTTTTTTTAATGTTTATTATTCATTGCACGCACTGAGAATGAAATGAAGTGTTATTTCTTTGACATTTTACCTAAGGATATAATGTATGTGTGTGTGTTTGTGTCTGTGTGCATGTGTGTGTAGTAATGGAGAGCGGTGTCAGTGTGGAGGGGAGCTCTCCATTCATAGCTCCGTGGCGACTGGAGATTTTTTCAGCTCTGCGGTCGTCAGTCAGTGGGACTCTAGTGTTCACACCTCAGAGTATCCCACCGACGCCTTCGGGGAGCTGGAGTTCGCTGGAGCCGGCCGCAGACACAGTCATGTAGGTCACATGCACCTGCACACACACATACACACACACACACACACACACACATCATTCATTACAACAGTAGATCTTAAGGCTGATCCTTGAAGACCCCTTCATCTGAATTAAAGTCACACTGGACACTTATTTAAATATAGTAAATATTTGTTAACATTAAATTACCAGTTAAAGTGTGTATTAACTGCAGGTTAGTGCTTTAGTCCAGAGCTTCCTGATCTTGTGCACCACATGATCTATTTATTGTCAGTAGAAAACAAGGCCAACAAGAGCATTTTGTTGCTGGAGGTGAAGTACAGAAAGTAGATGAAGAGCTGTGCTGTTTTGGTGAGGCGTGTATTATTACTCTTTAATATTTAAATGTATTTTCAGTTACATTTGTGACAAAATACAAGTGGAGCCCACCACAGTCAAGTGAAACCCCTCATTATATACCTGAAGGCCACCAGAGGGAGCTGCGCTGCCCATTTGTCCACAGTCCTCTGGTGGATCTCTATAGTTCAATCACAGTGAGGCCTGTGGACATTTTCCCTCATCCTACTAAACTGGGCTAGTGGGGGACCAAACCTGACAAAACAAAAAACAAACAAAAAAAAAAGTAATTAATAAATGTAATAAATGAGTCAATAAAATTATATTTATATATATAGTCACCCGGAGCGGGACTCGAACCCACAACCTCCAGGTCTCTGGAGCTGTGTGACTGTGACACCTACCTGCTGCACCACTGTGCCACTTCTCAATAAAATTAATTTCCTCCAAAATTACTGATACTAAATATAAAAATACAAAACCCAGGGTAAATTATAAATAAAACTGTACCTAAATTAAAATGTCTGTGTCCTGCATGTGTAACTGTACAAGTCTTGCTCTGTTATTGGTATTCAGCTGTATAATAGAGGCCATAGCACAACTAAAACACTGGGTTTGACTGTGTACAGGAGAGATAGCTCTCCCCGCGGTTATTCTGCTCCTAGAAATGGAGCTGCATGAGACTCTATGCAGCTCCAGGGATTGAGCTGTGGGATGTATTGCTGTCACTGATTTTCTGCTCCTAGAGACGGAGCAGTGGGAGACACAGCTCCTTCTGCGCAGCACCTCTGCTCCCAGAGACGGAGCAGCACAGATCAAAATGATTGGGAACAAACATTGCTCCATTTTATTGAGGTGGAGCAGCTGCCTCTCTGAGCTGATCCGACACCAACCCTCGCCCCGACATTTATGTTCTCTGATCACTTCTATTAGAATCAACTGCTCTGTTTCGGACTTGAGCCTGAAAGTGAAAAATTATGCCCCCATCCATCCAGTTCAGGGTGGCTCCAGAGCCTACTTGGAATCATTAGGCGCAAGGCGGGAATACACCCTGGAGGGGGTGCCAGTCCTTCACAGGGCAACACACACACTCACAGACACTTTTGAGTCACCAATCCACATACCAACGTGTGCTTTTGGACCGTGGGAGGAAACACACCAAAATCCTCACAGACAGTCACCCAGAGCGGGAATCGAACCCACAACCTCCAGGTCCCTGGAGCTGTGTGACTGCGACACCTACCTGCTGCGCCACCGTGCCGCCCTAAAATATGCCCCCTTCATTAGCATATATTGAGGAGGAAATACAGAAATAAATAAAAAAAAAAAACAAATGAAAAAAAAGAATAAATCATTGAAAAAGTAAATGAAAAAATAGTAAATAATACAGAAATGAATATATTGAGTAATAAATAAATGTACAAAATTGAAAAATCCCCCCCAGATTTATTTATTTGTTTGGTTTTATGTCCCATATTAAGTAATTTTTAAATTTCACTATTTATATATTTAGCTATTTTTTTTATTCCTCGTTTCTTTTTTCTTTCTTTAATTACACTTAATTAATTGAATTAATTAATTATTTTTTTTATTTTGACAGGTTTGGTCCTCCATAGTACAGACAGGAAACGGTTCAGTATTTTGTTGCTAGTGTTTGTCAACACAAGTGCCTCTTGGTCACAGACCTTCTGAGAGCTCTTGATCCTGGTTTAAAAAATAAATTATTTCTTTTTTTTCTGCTATTTTGATTTCCATCATTTAACATTTAAAAGGTTGCTTTTGCTCTATGCCTCTGTGTAAGTGACCTTTGCCCTCAAAGGTGCTAAAATGAAACAGTTAATCTGAACATGAACCCATCAGGGAAATGAGCTTTTGAATTTGTGAATACACTGAAAAGCCACCGATGGCCAGGAGGAGCACAACATTTAATGTTATTTCACTTAAGTAAATGCTACAGAATGGATGAGCAAATTAATTATTTACGCAGAAGGCATGGTCATATGTTAGTTTATGCCTTTTGACATTACAACCATGGGTTTTTGGTTTAAAAGCTTAATTTCCATCTATAGACTGAATGGACTGCATTATTAGTGGATTGAAATCGACCAATCCACTGTATCCTCCTAAAAACAAGTGAACGGAAATCAGATTTCTGTGCTCCGGGCCCTTTAAAGGAGTCCTGAGTGTGTTGGTTATATCCGTGTATGTTTTGCTGAGCTCTCAGAGTTGACTCAGGTTGTGCTGTCACTCACTTTCTCACGTGCTATGAATAGAGCAGGACACGGCGGCGAGGCACAAACTATTAAGGACATGTTTGAGTGTGCATTGCAAAGACTGTGTGTGTGTGTGTGTGAGAGAGAGAGAGCACTCCGTTTTTCAGGTTTGTCTTGTGTTCTAAATGGAGTTGCACAATAAACTTCTAGACCTGGTATATTCAGTTTGCTCAGACACCAGCACATTCATTATTTATTTATACTCTGTCCAAAATTTTTAGACAGCGGCTAATCCAAGGTTTCTTCTGAAGTAAAGGGTATTTAGGAAGTTCATTTCTATTTGCTTAGTTGTGGGGCCTTGTAGCTCTTGATTATTTCTTCACGCAGCTCTAAGCATTTCAGTCCAGACGTCTGTATCACACTTCAGCCTGTACTACTTTATCTGAGCAAGGCACAATGCATCCAATCAGAATGAAGGTCATTTACATATCAGTCATGACAGGCACAGTCATGTCCTAATGACTTTGCACTGAACTGATTTGTGGAATCTGAGATTTCACAGATTCACATTATTTAGAAAAGCATTTGAATCTTTGTGACATCAGTGAGTTTGAATGTAGATTCCTTATCTTTCTGTGATTTTACTTGGTTTCTGTGAGAATCTAGATAATTTATTGCCTTCTTGCTTGTTTGTTTTTGTCCCCAGTTTCTGCGTCTGTCCTGTGACACCCCAGCTTCTCTCGTGTACACTCTTATGACGGTTCACTGGGCACTGCCTGCTCCGAACCTGGTGGTCTCAGTGGTTGGGGGCGTGGGCCGGGAGAAGGTCAAGAGCTGGGTCAGAGAGGTGCTGAGGCAGGGCCTGGTGCGAGCTGCTCAGAGTACAGGTGACCTGCTTTGATCCTGAGTGTGTTTGTGTGAGTTTAAGTGAGGTGCTAAGAAAACTCAGAGCACAGATGTAGTGCTCCTCCTTCATGTAAAGAAGTATAGTTTGTGAGTGTATATGGCAATAATATGATCGACATAAAAAATCAACACCATATTTTTGGGCTGCATTACACAACAATCCACAGTGTTTTTAAGTGTTTGTGGGTGTTTGCGTGCACTGATATACACAGTCGAGGTATGTTTGATGTCACATGAATGGACTTAACATGGGGAACCTTTAGTATTTTCTTTCTCCTTTAATCTGTGAGGAATGTAAATACTGATGTTATCATTATGTCTCGTCTGTGTTTCTGTTAAAGGCCCTGTGTTCTCACCTCCCTTTTTCTATCTCTCCCTTTTTAAATTTTTACTGTGCATTACATCAAAACATGATGTAAAGATTGTATTTGCACAAACCCTGCAGCTGATTCAGAACAAGTTCAGTCAGCAAAGACACATTCAGTAAGAAACTGTAAATTGTACTTTTACAAAATATTACATGTTGAGTGGTCATACTCAGTTCTGCTTCACAGAAGAGGATTAAAGGGAAACTCCTCCAGTTTTTCAAAATGTCAGCGTAATTCAGAGTGGAATCCTCCGTTCTACAGAAATGTACTCAATGTTAACAAGACGTCGTTGTGGTGACCAATCAGAACCAAATGTTTGATGAGCTTAATGCATTTAAATCTTTCTCATTGAAAGTTATTTAAAATTTATACTTAAATAAATAATTTCATGGTTGGAATTCTCCATCTCCTAAATGAATTAATCATGTTCCATCCATTTGTAATGTCTGGAGAGAGAGGGCTGAGCTGTGCTCCGCTGTTTTAATTCTGGGTGTGTTTGGAGTTTGACTTCTTTTAGTCATATTTATTCAGAAAGCTATCTTTTGTTTGTACATACTAAGAGTGGCATTTCCTTTTGCCGTTATTTTTCCCGCCTGTTTACTTGCACCTCTTTTGAAGCGCTTTGCCATTCTTATCCCACTCTCTCTGTGGAGCAGTGGTAGAGCATTGGGTCGCTGAGTACAGGGCTGGGAGTTTGAATCCCATCTGGCACATGCTTCGCCACAGTTGCATAAGCACAACCACTAACTGCTGTTTCTGTTATGAACTAATTACAACTAGAAACTATTATAAATATATATTAAAACCTTGTATTCTGCCCTACGCTTGGATCCACCGACCTGTAACAACCCAACAGTAGAAAGGTATCAAATTAAATATTAACAATATGATCATTATATTAATAGAAATCAAGAACAATAAATGATCTGAAGAATATTTAAATCTAACAATTTGCACAATAAAAGCTTGCATTGCAGGCTGCTCTGTGGATTATTACTGGGGTTTAGATATTTGGTGCCAATGTGTGTGTGTTTCAGGTGCATGGATAATGACTGGGGGTCTGAGAGAAGGTGTGGGCCGCTGTGTGGGTGAAGCAGTGAGGGATCATGTAGGTGCAGCTTCTTCTTTGTCTCAGTCCAAAGTAGTTGCTCTGGGTGTGGCTCCCTGGGGCCTGGTCACCAACCGCCAACAGCTCATCAATCCACAGGTAGAGCACTGAACACACACACACACACACACACACACAAACCTTTTTAACACATGAGCTTCCATTAACATTGCAGGACCATTTCACAATTTCATAACATCAAGGCCACAGCTGCCCCCTTAGATAGGTGTGTATGTAGGTGAACAGTGATGCTGTTGTTTAGCTCTGCTGTCCTTGGTTTCCTCACAAATTCTGGACATTTGTCTCACACAGACACAGCGGTATGTAATTAAACTGTTTGTATATTATCCTTTTCAGGGCAGTTTTCCAGCAAGATACTATGTCCGGAATACATCTAAAGACTCATGCTATCTGGACAATAACTACCAGGCCTTTCTCCTGGTGGATGATGGGAGCACAGGACAACGGGGAGGAGAAACCAACTTCATCACAAACCTGGAGAACCACATATCTAATATGCGCACTGGAATCGGGGGTAAGACACAGAGGCGAACACCTCCAGCCGGACAAGACACTATTTACGTTAAAATAACAGCACAGAGGAAATCATTTAAGGGTAGCTCAGTGGAGCTCAGTCTGGTTTGCCTCAATTATTAATAAGGAGTAAATGTACATTTAAGGGAAGGGAGGTGGTTGATCTGCTTTTTTTTCCACTGGAAGAGTTCCTGTCAGTTTTCACTTGAGGTTATGTGAGACTCCCTTGAGTTGTTCAATAAGGAAGACCATGCCTACTTTCACTTTGAAACCTGATGTAGCTGTTAATGAGAATGTCATCTTTAGTAATTTGCCTGTTTATATTTACAGTGATAAATACACAATTACTACTGCATCTTGGGCCAAAAAGTTAGATTTTTTTTCCATTCCAAAGATGTAGTCAGTATGCAAATTAATGTTCAATTTGCTACTATTCCTGTTCCTGTTTACTTTGCTACTTTGGTTTTTTACTGAATCCACGTGGCTAATGCACTAATGTATCCTAAAGTTTCTAGACACCCCTGATTAAGTGTGCATTCAGCTTCTTCAGCTTCGGATTGTTATGAAAAACGTGTGCACGTTCACGATTACAATTACACATGCACAATCATCTCATAGAGAGGCAATTTCAGTAAATGGGATGGTGGAGCTGCACATGAGCTTGTGATCACCATGCACAGTGACAAGTGTTGGTAAAGTAGTGAGTGTATTTCCCCCCAGTACTGGGTTGAGTAGCTGTGGTACTGTATTCACTGGAGGAATGGAACTTCATCCCCTACCTTTAGGATGAGTTGTAGTGGGGTTCCTGATTCAGAACCATTCATCCAACATCAGTACCTGACTGATAATGTTTATGTGGCTGTTTATGTGGCAGTCAAATACTCAGCAGAGCTCCAACATCAAAAGGGTTTTAGCTTTTCAACTAAACTGGCTTAATAAACTCCAGCGTGTGACGCAGGTAAAACGCAGACTCCGCTGAACTACATTCAGGATGATGTGTACATTTTGTAAACGGATATTACTGTTTAATGGCTATTGTACTAATTGTTTCCTCCTTTTCCCCTTACATATATCTGTAAACACTCAAACAGGAAGTGGTAATATTGAGATCCCAGTGCTGTGTATGCTGATCTCTGGAGAGGCTTCAGTGTTAAAGGTTTGTCATTAAGTTCTACGATTATTATATAGGTAATGATTTTTAGGTCTACTTTAAAAGGTCTTGGTCTCAGTATATTGCTTATCCTTTACATGTCAACTATTAAACTTTCTCTATATATGTATATATTTATAAAATATTTACATTTATGTACATTGCAAATATATTACATTATACCATACAATAAATACAACGTTTTGTTCTGATAGGGACTGTATGTTCTAGCTGATCATTTTGTGTTCTGTGTCAGAGAATGGAGATGTCTCTGAAGAAGTCAATTCCGTGGCTGGTTCTGAGTGGATCCGGTTCGGCGGCAGATATGATCACAGAGCTGCTGAGTGAACTGAGCCCCACAGCATCACCTGCTGACGGAGAGGGCAGAGACAGCTCCATCGCTGGGCTCCGGGACAGCGTCAAGGAGATCCTCAAAAAATATTTCCCCAATGAGAAATCACTGGACAGACTAGTGGACCGGGTGAGAGCAGTGTGTGTGTGTGTGTGTGTGAGAAAACGTGAAATTGTAATATGGCTGTAACCTGACAAGTGTTATTTGTATGTCTACACATAGCTGCTGCTGTCAGAACAGATTGTCCATTCTGTAGTACTACAATTACAGACTGTAGCCCATCTGTACTTCAATGATCAGGACCACTGGCGGCCTCATGAGGGCCCCTCTTGTGCCCCCATGGTTGGAAAACCTTTGCTAAAGTGCCCTAAAGTGGCAATAACGAGACCTATTTGCAAATAAATAACTGTGTCCTCTTGGGTGCCATTTCTTTATGATGATGTACCTCTAGAAGAAAGTTTGAAAATGTTTCTTAAGAAGTGCCCTTATATGCTTGCCTTTCAGCAGACAAGGTTGCATTACTAATTGCCCTCTATTGTGCCCCTCGTTGACAGTGCTGTTTTTAAGTAGAGAAAATGGCATGCAAAGGGTGTATCCTAATAATGTAATGTTTTACAATTTAAATAAATGAAGGAACACTATTTTATCATTTATGGTGCATCATAGGTTTTGGCGTGCTGGTGGAGCCTCGTGTCATGCACTAGGTTTTCTTTTTTTGCCCATGCCCTTCATACAGTCTGAGTCACAGAGCAGGTGTGATGTGCTGGTGGATCATTCTCAGTGCTGCAGTGACACTGATGTGGTGGTAGTGTGTTAGTGTGTGTTGTGCTGGTGCGAGTGGATCAGACACAGCAGTGCTGCTGGAGTTGTTAAACACTCACTGTCCACTCTGTGAGACACTCCTCCCTCGTTGGCCCACCTTGTAGATGTAAAGTCAGTAGGTGTAGGTGTTGGTCGTCCTCTAGTCCTTCATCAGTGACACAGGATGCTGTCAGCTGGATGTCTTTGGTCGGTGGACTATTCTCAGTCCAGCAGTGACACACTAACACACCACCACATCAGTGTGAGTGCAGAGTTCAGAATAATCAACCACCCAAATTAAACCTGCTCTGTGGGGATCCACAGAGCCCATGGCAGGGTGAAGTGTGGTTAACGAAATATGCAGAGCAACAGGACAACAGTTTGTAATTGTAGAACTACAAAGTGGTTATGGTCAGTGGATACCATATAAAGTGAACAATGAGTGTAGAAACAGGGAAGTAATTTTGTTATGACTGGTGTATAAAATATCTCTCTCTCTCTCTCTCTCTCTCTCCAGACTGTAAGTATCTATCATAACAGACAATTGATCACTGTGTTTGATGGGGAGCAGGACAGTCCTGATGACTTTGACACCGTCATCCTGAAAGCCCTCGTCAGAGGTGAGATCACAGCCTCTCCAAGGATCTGTCTTGGTATCTGTGTTTTTTTTAAGTGTGTGGTATTCATATCAATTTTTGACGTGATGGTGTTTTCCAGCGTGTAAGCAGGTGAGCAGTAATGCGAGTGAGTACACAGACGAGCTGAAATTGGCTGTGGCCTGGAACAGAGTGGACATCGCCAAGAGTGAACTGTTCAATGGCGACACCGAGTGGAAGGTCTGAGGAACTGCACGTTCACATTCACTAGACTACATATAAACACAAAGCCTACCCTTTAAATATGCACATATATCTGGCCATTTATCTGCCTTTTTTTTTGCTATTTTAAATCACTGGAGATTCATCTATCATGCTGAAGGTTTTTGTCTTTTTTTAAAGAATTTTAAAACATTCAATATCACTGAAAATAATATTTTCTTAGTTTTATAGTTAGTGTCATTAAATATTAAATTAAACTTAAATATTTAAATGTCATTTTAAAGCTATTTTTAATTGTTTGCAAACAAACGTATTTAGAGGCTCCTCATGAACCTGGTTTGTAACTCACCCATTCAATCACCTACGTTTAGGAAATAATCCACAAAAGGCCATTTATAGTCCCCTGCTCCTGTATGTCTTGCTTTCACAGTTTTTTTTTTAAATCTGAATTTATACTCATTTTCTGTCTTGTCCTTCATTCTTCACTCCTCTCTCTCTCTCTCTCTCTCTCTCTCTCAGTATGAGGATCTGGAGGACTGTATGACGGATGCCCTGGTGAATAATAAGCCTCAGTTTGTGCGTCTATTCACTGAGAATGGCCTGAATATTCTGGAGTATCTGACGTACGAGCGGTTGGAGAGTCTGTATCAGTCTCTCCCAGAGTGTAGTCTGGCCTTTTCACTGCTGCAGCACTGGCTGAGAGAGAGACACAGCCTCACAGGGTCGTTTCACAATCACTCACCCGACTCTGTCGACAGAAAATACAACAGCCCCCTCAAAGGATCCTCCCGTAGTGAGGGGCTCAGTCTGTATGAGGTCAGAGGAGGGGAGGGGCCTAAATTTATGTCATCACATTAAGTTAGTTTACATTCATACAATAACATTAACATTGTTGGTAAAATATTATTTAGCAGATTAGAGGACTTTATAATTTGTCATTAGTCAGAATTACACCGTTGTAGCATTCTTGTCTGAAATCACATTGCTTTGTTTTCTAGGTTTCTCGATTATTATCGGACATTTTTGGAGGCGTGTGTAAGCCGTTATATTATGGTCCACTCAACCTGACACCAGGAGTCAGCAGCAGGAAAGCTGCAAAGGTACTGAACTGATCCAGAAATATTACATTTCAGCCCCATTAAAAGGCATTGTCATATATACTGAAGCTGATAATAACATAAAACGGATTAAAGTCCCTTATTTTGCTGTTATCTTTCTCTGGATAATCACCCCCAGGACTAATAAATGGTTGAGTGACTCTTAAAGAAAGATCACAGAAATTATTGTTAGTAATAACAACGTGTTTTCCAACGTGAGGCAACATCTACCCAGAAGATCCAAGAGATTTATATCAGGGCCGGACAAAATGATCAGATGATTTTGGGGAATTTGGGTTAGGTGTGTTTCATTGTTAATTCCTGTGGGTGTTCGTTTACATTTTCGTGATATTAAAAATAATACCCATTTATCATTTACTTTTGACTATTATCTCTCTCTCTCTTTTAGCATGTGAGTAAGCTGCTGAAGGGTGACTGCCCATACAGTAAACTGCCATGTGCCTACCCTTGGGCTTCGCTCTTTATTTGGGCTGTTCTGCAGAACCGCAGTGATATGGCAATCTACTTCTGGGAGATGGTGAGGATTCCTTCATCTTCTTTTTTCCTAGATTTTTCAAATGCAGATTTCTCCCCAATTTTTAGTCTTTGCCTTTGCCAACTGTTAGCTGGGTAACTTCATTTTTTTCAGCATTGACCTTATAGGTTTGTAGCTTGTAGCTGTGCAGTTCTACAGTTACAGACTGTAGTCTATCCACTGTGCTGTGCTAACTTTGTTAGCCCCTTTTTACCAACTTATTTCATGGTCAGGACCCCCTACAAAACCACCATAGAGTAGGTAGTGTGCTGGATCAATCTCAGTGCTGCTGTAACTTGATGGTATGAATGGATCAGAAAAAGCAATCCTGCTGGAGTTTTTAAACTCACCGTGTCACTGCTGCACTGAGAATATTCCACCAACCAAGGAAGACTAACGCAAACTGTTCAGCATCAGAAGTCTCTGACTACATCTACAAGGTACCAATGGGGTAAATGTGTGTAACAGAGTGAACAGTGAAAGGGGACTCTAAACTCTAGCAGCAATACTGTGTCTGTTCCACTCGCACCTGCACAATACACACCACGTCAGTGTCACTGCAGCATTGAAAATGATGTATGAGCTATTATAATACCTGCTCTGTGGGGATACTGACCATTGAATGAGACAATTCCATGAAAACCTCTTGAAAATATAAAATGTCTGGGAAACTTGATCATGCTAAACCAACACCCCTCCTTTCCATTTCACCCCTTATGTTTACTGAATCTCAAATAGTTTATGTTTTGGCACACACACATCATGTGGCATCTTTTCTTCCCTCTCTGTCTGGTTTATGTTCTTCCTTTCTTCCACACTATCTACCCCTTCATTCTTCTTTCTCTCTCAGGCAGGAGAGTCTGTTCTCAGTGCTCTGAGTGGCTGTAAAATCCTGAAGGAGTTGTCAAAGCATGAGAAGGAGACTGAGATCAAGCAGTCCATGAAGGAGTTGGCAGAGAGGTTTGAGAAACTGGCTCTTGGTGAGTTCAGCACAGAGCTAAGTCAGCTTTTCTCATGAACCGTGCACAATCATGAAGACTGTACTGCCCACAAAAGTCTGCCATTACTTGTTAATAGTTCTTGTGATTTCACAGAGGTTTATGTAGATGCTAATCTTCCAAAATTGGCACCAAAATAAGTTTTAGATATTTTATTAAATATATGAAGAATTTTAATTAATATATATCACTGAAATGTAATACTCTGTACAATAAAGTTGTAGGTCATGATTTGTTCATTTTTCTAATATGAGATGTTAATAAATATATTATTGTTCATGGTGTAGCTTTCTCTAATATTTTTGAATCATGATCATCATTATGAACCTTTAGCTTCCTATAAATGATTAGACTGAAGACTGAGTGAAGTGTCCTGTGTCCCGCAGATGTGTTCAGTTCCTGTTACCAGAGCAGTGAGAGCCGCTCCTTCACTCTGCTCATCAGAACCTCACCGGTCTGGGGAGGGGTCACCTGTCTGCAGATGGCTGTGGCAGCTGACGCCCGTCTCTTCTTCAGTCATGATGGTGTGCAGGTGAATATACAATATGTCAATAGAGTCCCTCTTACTCACCTTTAGCAGACAGTGAACTAAAGTTAAACAGACAGATCAAACAATGAGTAAACAAACACGAGATATTCAGGGCTAGTTTGGTTGCAGTGAAGAAAGTGGACCTGTTTAACTCGATCAGAGTTACCATACTTCAGCTAGGATGATAATGGTACTGAGGTTTTTCTTCATTTTGGACAGACTCTGCTCTCTCAGATCTGGTGGGGGGATATGGACAGCAGCACAGATGTGTGGAAACTGGTCTCCTCCTTCCTAATGCCTCCTCTCATTTACACTGACCTCATCAGTTTCAGGTAAGAAACTTTGTTCTTTGTCATCAACTTGTATGTAATTTTGTAAAGTTGAAAACACTGTAAAGAAAAAGAGAAACAATTAGTCTCTTCTTCGCTGTTAAGTTTGAAATTTGTTTACAGTAAAAATGCATTGACTTTAAACAATTACTTACTCCCTATGAAAACTTATCTGTCTCACAATAACAAAAACAATATGTAACCTGACCTAGTGGTACAGAGATTTAATTAAAATTTCCCACTTTCCCACTTTTAATCTCAAAATGAAACATAATTCAATAAGCTCCCTATTTACTGTAGCACAAAACTGGCAAAACGTCTCTTTTTGTGCTTCATAATGCAAATAAATATGCATTTACTCTATCAAAGTGGAGTGGAGGCACTGTTTACCCTTTTACATCTGAATTTTGCCACATTTGTGCCACAATGGAGTTTGAAAATGGATTTTATTTCCTGAAAAATAATTTATTTAATTTTTTATTTTCATTCCTTAACCACAATTCATCTCTCATTGTTTCCCACTATTTTTTGTTCCTTTTGTATTTCAGGGAGCACAAGGTCAGACACACAGACAGCTTAGAAGGTCAAAACACAACAGCAGCATTCTCTCTGGCCGACCTCACCCAACACACGTACTGAACTGATGTACTTAACTTTTCTAATAATGTTAAGACTGTTTTCTTTTATTTACTACTGAACATTCTCTCTCTCCCTCTCTCTCTCTCTCCCTCCCTCCCTCCCTCAGGGAGGAGGACAGTAAGCCCGAAGATGGCCATCATGCAGACAACACAGATGGCGAAGGGGAAAGCACACCTTTTTCTCTCGCTGATATTGTACAATTGTAATCACGGTTTATAACTAATACAGCTGCATACGTCATGTTCCTCCAGTTATCAGAAAAGTGAATGTAATGTTCAGCTTTGTCCAAATTTAATAAAACTTCACTGTAGGTCTTTAAAGCCTATAAACCTATAAGCCTTTAAAGTCAAGTAAAATAACGTAAACTTCATTAGATTTATTGATTATTTGGCATAACACTTCCATATTTGAAACTGATTCAAACAGTTTTATGAATTATAAATAAACCTTTATATATGTTAATGTAGGTGTATGTCAGTTGTTATAAACCTACACAAGTCCTATGATGTAGGCCTCATGAAGCCTTACATATGATTATCTGCACTAAATTATTACCCCTAAATCTTTTGCAGGGAAGAAGATGCTGAAGAAAATGCTGCTCTCAGATCAGCTCCTAAAGGTGATTGTTGGGGGGAAAATGCAGCAGCATGTGTGGTTCCCAGGAATAAAAAAGTTTAAGTTATGTCTTCGGTCTTATTCAGTTTGAATGTCCTGATATTCAAAGCGCTTAGTTCATTTAAACTCTCAAAGTTGTCCATTATATCTTACTGTTCTGCTGAGGTTTTATACCCGATCCAGACCACAGGCTTACTGTAAACTTCTGGGATCACTTACAGTTCAGTTGGTGGAAGATACTTTTCTTCTAAAGTTTCTCTGGAGTGTTAGGAATGCAGGCTCTGTAGGTATTTATAAATCTACATGAGGCTGAATATGACCAGGGGAACTGTTCTGTTTGCAACAGTGCTACTATTATAACGCTTTAGTGGCTTGGTTTATTTTATGTCTTATTACTATTTGGTAATTGGTTTTTCACTGAAATCAGTAGTACTTTATAAATTATTATTATTGTTAATGTACTATTCCTTTTGTCTTTGTTCTCCAGGATCAAAAACTTCCAGTCGTGAAAATACTCACCGTCCGTTCATAGTACATCGATGGCGGCAGTTCTGGTTTGCGCCTGTTACCTCATTTCTCGGCAACGTTGTGATGTATTTCCTGTTCCTCTTCCTTTTTGCTTACGTTTTATTAGCTGAGTTCAGGCCTCCTCCACCAGATGGCCCCGCCCCCATAGAGTTTGTTTTGTATTTCTGGATATTTACTCTGGTCTGCGAGGAGATCCGACAGGTATGAGCCTAAATATATATATATATATCACACCTCACACATATGCATGCGCACACACACATTGACATCTTTCCTCTTCAGTCTTTTTTTACAGGCAGTGCCACTTTGTCTCAGAGTTTGAGATTATATATACAAGACACGTGGAACAAGTTTGACATCACAGCTATCTCTCTGTTCTGTCTTGGGCTCATTTGCAGGTGTGTGTGTTTTGTGTACTTCTAGGACTGGGCAATCACAAACTAATCGAAATTGACATTCAGAACTTCTATTCGACAAAATCTTGTCTATATCTATTATATCAGTGTCTGTGTGTGGAGAAGTTCATGATTCACTTAAACAATGTCTGTCTGACTACTGACCAATCACTGTCACTGTCACTCTGCGTTGACAATATATTTCTAGAGAGGTGTGTGTCAGGCTACATTGTAGGTTTTGCATTTATGCATTGCCTACGGTGTAGGTTCGATACAGAAGTATAAATTGGGTTTAATGGGAGAGAGGAGTGTGACCGAAGGGAAGGTCGCAGCGAATACAAAGCATTATGGTCTGAGAAGCGTAACAAGAAATATTGCAATGTTCAGCCAATGTAATTCTTGCCAAATAAACAGACTTAAATTGATTAATATAATAGTAATATTATATAGCAGCATGTAATGCAGAACCTTCACCATCTACATTATTTAAAGTTCACAAATTACTTCTGTTTCCACACTACATGTCATTTCCTGTGTTGCTAGCACACTTTTTTTCTCACATATAAGTCCTGTTTATGTTTAGGTCTAACCAAAACTTTGACATCTGAAGCATGTATGCGTGTGTTGCAGGATGTTCCCATGGTCACATGATTTTGGCCGTTCAGTGCTGTGTCTGGACTATATGGTCTTCACTCTTAGACTTATTCATATCTTTGCTATAAACAAACACCTGGGGCCCAAAATCATCATTGTTGGTAAAATGGTAAGGATGGTGCTACTGTCCCTGTGTTAATACATTCAGAGACAATTGGAGATATTGTGTACATTACCTTACTGCAGTGTTTTTCCATTTGTCACTCAGGTGAAGGATGTGTTCTTCTTCTTGTTCTTCCTTGGAGTGTGGTTGATGGCGTATGGCGTAGCTAATCAGGCTCTGCTGTACTCTTATGACCCTCGACCTTATTGGGTGTTTCGCAGAGTCTTTTACAGGCCATACCTGCACATCTATGGACAGATACCTCTGGACGAAATAGACGGTGCATATCTTTATTTAGTGCAGTAAAAGCACTGACACTGGAGTTTAGTCTAAGATCAATGCCATATGCTTGAGTGCTAACCTGGTAACAGTAACCTGGTTTGTGTTACCTGCCTTTACAGCTCATAAGAGAGGAGATAAACCATGCACAGACAATGTGACCCTTATTCATGAAGGAGAAGAGCCCTGTCCAACATCTGAAGCTAACTGGCTGGTCCTCATCTTGTTGTCTGTGTACCTCCTGGTCACTAATGTGTTGTTACTGAACTTGCTCATTGCTATGTTCAGGTATGAAGCCATTTTAGGCACTTTTTTTAATGAAGTTGGAATGTTGTACCTGGATTTCTTTTTCACTTATGGGATTCCCTGATTGGGTAATAATATTAGTGACATCCTAGAGAAGGTTTTTGTACATTTCTATGTCACATGAAGTACTTGAATGACCCATTCAGTTCACTGACTTTTATGTGATCATCACATTTGGTCTATGTTCCTACTGCTTTCTGAATGAGGCTCAATAAAGACAGGCGATCACAAGCTGACTAATATTTGAGTCTTAGTGATGAAAGGAAGAAATGAGATTGACAAGATGCCATTTTTGACAGAGTCAAGAATTATTGTAGGAACTGTTGTAGGTAATTAAGCATACGCAAACATGCACAATAAATATCAGAGGAATAAATAATATTAAAATATAAAATATAGGCCCTTTAATATAGGTCTGGGGCTGATAATATAATCAGTACATGATGGCACATGGTCCATATATCAACTAATTATTAAAGATGTTTGAGTATGTGATGCATCCAGAGTATTTGGTTTCTGATCATGCTGATATAGTGTCTTCATATTTAGAAAGTAATAATATGTGATATCTGATTTGATTTATGTTTGTTTTGAATGGTTGTCTCTGTGCAGCCACACATTCAGTAAGGTTCAGGAAAACAGTGATGTGCACTGGAAATTCCAGAGGTACAACCTGATAGTGGAGTATCATTCCCGGCCGTGCCTGGCTCCACCCTTCATCATCATCTCCCACCTGAATCTCTTCATCAAGAGGATCATTCGCAAAGTGCCTTCTCTCAAGATCAAACATTTCAGTACGTAAGCCCTGAGGGTGACTCCTGTCCAGCCGAGCTGGAGGCATTGTGATTGGATTATGATCCATTCTCTTAAATAACGTTTGGGGATTATGAGAGACAGCACTTTAGATACAAGCATACAATACAATATCAGTAATCTGGTATAAAAATTAAATCATGCCAAAATGTGTCAGATACGTATCACATGTTGATGCAAGGTTTACACCGAGGTTCTTCAAGCTCACAGATGTAGTTACCCAGCTTGTCCATCTCCTCTGTGTCACTCCTCCACTCTCTCTGCAGTGTTGGATCTCCAGGGCAGGAAGGCCAGCAGACTGAAAACATGGGAGTCCGTGCAGAAGGAGAATCTCCTGTCGAATCAAAGCAAGAAACTTCGGGACAGTGACACAGAGCGACTCAAACGAACTTCTGCAAAGTCAGTCCTGTTTTACCCTCACAGAAATAAACTGTGAAAACCAATGGAACCTGAAGAAAAAGGTCCAAAAATAAATTCTACAATTTACAACCACAATGAAATGAGACACTAGCTAAACATTGCATACTAATCTTTCATTAGGTCTTCTTCCAGACTCAAATCAGAAAGCCTGAAAGCTGCTGTAGACTGTAGCTTGTTGGCCAGTGAATGTAAACAGCACCAGTTATGATGCCTTTTTGCTGATGTTGTGCAGGGTATTATGAGTGAAACAGGCCTTATTCTTAGTTTCTTTTACTGCTAAGTTTGCTTTTTGTGCTCAGAGACTGTGGTAGATCCTATTACGTGTAAGCAGGAACAGGAGACATGGAGAATGTCGAGGCTTGCTGAAATGAGTGTTGCCATCTTTGTGTGTGTATGTGTGTGTCTCTAGGGTGGACAACTTACTGAAGCAGATGGCAGAGGTTCGAGATCATGATCGCCGATTGAGAATGCTGGAGTCTGAGGTTAGTGAAGACCATGTGCACCTGTCTGTTAAAACAGACCATGCATGCAGGACATGTTTGAGAGAGAGAGAGAGAGAGAGAGAGAGAGAGAGCTAGTATGCAGCATACAGTATGTCTATGTGACCATCTTATTTGAGCAACAGCTGTTGCAATTGCCTATTCAGCACAGACTGCAGACCATCCGTCATCTCACTGTCTCCACGTTTTAAACCCCTCCCAAACCAACACCATCTCTTTCTATGCAGTCATATTTTAGTGCTTCAGCTGCAAAAATCATGTCATCTAAGTCAGAACATAACCTCAGCCTTTCTTTTAAAGTAATTTGGCTGATTTATTTAGTTTTGTCCATCATTAATTTTTACTGGTCTGTGGGCTCTCTGAAAGTTGTAACTCCAAAAAATGGAAAAATGGAATGTTTTTGTACAACAGCAACTTTATGCTCATCTTCCATTTAAATTGTATCCAACTAAATGTCCATAAACATTCATCTTACTTTTACCCAAAACCTAAATATACCCTTGCTGTAATCCTAAAACTATCCCCTGTCCTAATCGTCACAACTGTTAAGGCCAATACGATAGTGAAACTGTGGTGTTTTACAGTTTGTTAATAAATGCAACATCTAAGTAGTCTATAATAATAAGCTAGAGATAAAATACTGTACCTCTATAGGGGCTTATGCACATAAAGTGTCACCTGGAATTTTATGTCTGTACATTTTTGGGGAACAATGTATTTAAAGGGATCACATTTGTGGTGGAGGAGCCCCCTACCCTACTTTATTTTATTTATTTATTTATTGCCTTTTATTTAGAAAAGAATGAGCTATTTCTATGCTTCTGCTCATCTGCTTTAAATTTAGGAACGATCTGAAATGTACTGCAAGCAAAAGTGTTGCTGTTGTAATTCTCTCTGTATGAACATCTGCTGAACCAGGAACTTTATTGATATCTTGAGATTATTAATAAAAATAGTAAGGAAAATAGGATACCTTTCTCTTGCAGTTTTGATTTGATATGACATTGAGTAATCACTAATAATGTGTTTCTTGAAGCCTAATATATGTCTGATAAAGAAAAATAATTTTAGTAAAATATGCTTAATTTGCCCACAATGCTTTAATTAATAAAGTAATCAGAAAGTCATTCAAACTTGATTTTCCAGTGCTGTGTTACTGTAACTTGATTGTGCAAGAGCTTAAATGAGAAAGTGTTGTTTTCTAAATGCTGTTTTGTCCAATGTCTGAAAGCTGACACTGGGGTCTGTAATGTACCACAATGAATACTGTATCGTAAGTGAATATTTTTACAGGAATTATAAATATCATACTACAAACAGTCCCACCCCTCAAAGCTACAGGATACATATCACAGTTTGTTTATTACATTTATAAAAAAACAGTATTATTATCCACCATTAAATATATATTTCACTTAAGCCTTGTTAAATAAAGTCCCCAGGTCACTGTTCCTGAATTCATGGCAGTGCTCACAACATGCTCAGAAAAGCTTATTAAGGCAGTTTATCATTATATCATCATCTATCTGCTTCTCTTCCAGATGGAGTTCTGCTCTAGCTCCCTCTTGTGGATGATGGAAGGATTAGCTCAAAGTAACCTGATCAAACAGACTCGTCCTCCTCCTCTTCACAGAGGTGCTGCTCCCTCTCTCGCTTGCTCGCTTGGTGCAACTGCGCTCTGCCCGTCTTACTGCCACTGCATTTCTAGGCTTATGTTTCTCAGTGACTTAACAGAGTTCTGCCTATTTTAGATCACCCTTACACACACACACATTGCTGAAACAGCTCATGAAGGCTGATTTATATTGGGCACTGCATGTCTAGAAGTGACAGTGTTGGAGCTTCTGTGCTTGAGTCAAAACCACCTATAATTCAAATTGAAAAAACTTGCACTCTCAAGGTCCTTCATCTTGTAAATCTCTTTCTCCTTGTCTGATTTCATGGCATGCAGAATCATAACTGAGTTCTGTTACTTACCTCACAACCTCAGGAAAATAATTAATTGACGTGTCATTTTCTTCAAAGCATGTAAATGTTTACAAAGCAATGAAAAGGTACACCTTGAGGTCCATCGCTGATCTGTGTCGTGTTTTGTATTTCAGATGTGGTCCCAACCTCCTCCTCTTCACCAAGCTGACCTAGGTGATGGAAAAGGGGCTTCAAAACCAAAAGAGTCTACACACACACACACACACACACACACAAAAACATTCAGGTTGTCTCACTCTTATAAAGGGAGGTATGCGAGAGACATTTCTTGGACTTGCATTTCAGCTTTTATATATTATGTCTAACCACCTCAAAAGGACTGTTCAATTTTGAAGAGAATTGTACGTCTTTTAACCTGTCCTTAAAGCCTCCCTGTAAAGACACTTTTGATCTTGTTCCTATTTTTAAATTCATGTTACTGTTCTAAGCACTGTGATCGACAAATTTAATTTCCTGACATTCCTTTATGAACATGGGTGATTGGGTTTTATCTTTCAGGTTATAAGTTCACATGTTAACTGTTGAGTCAGTCTATGGTCACTGTTTCTGTTATATATTATGTTTGTAAAGCCTGGCTTTTTGGGTTTTTTTTGGAAGGGTTTATATTTATTCACAACTACATGTTGCCTTTGATGGCTGCCAAAGTGTAAACTGTTTGTGAGATTGTGTTATACTTGTCTTATGTCATTAGATTTTCCAAGTGTCTTTGCTAGTGACTCCTTTCGCTTGTCCTGAGGATCACTTGATTCCAAGTCTGGCATGGTCCTGGTCTCACAGGAGCCTTACATGGGAAGACTGGGAGCCAGATCAGGATCGGGTGTTCAAATTCAGTAACTGCAGATCAGAGGCACTGCTTAATGCTTCCAAGATCCTTGCTTAGATCTGTGCAGAACCCTGACACTAAAGGGCACTGCTGGCACTTTGGCAGATTATGTCATTTTAAACTCATATTTTTGAAAGCTGTGCCTATTAAAATGTATAATTTTCTAAGTAAAACCCCAATGTTTCATTAGCATTATTTTATTTCATACATGTGCCTTAGTTAAAAGCAAAGTCCATATACAAACACTCATGTAAAAAGGCTAGTGTAACCTGCTTCTTCTGAGGAGAATTCAGACAGTAAATGACAATTAAACAAAGTTAACTTGCACTGAACTCTTAGAAAAACAAATAATAAAACTTAAACACGTTCATAATTGAGTCGATCTCTGACTCGCAGCCTAATAGGGTCATGGATTAAAGCTTTTCATGGACTACGAACAAACAGGATTTTACACAAAGACTGCTTTCTAGCGCTTCCTTGTTTAGCTTAATATTACCTGTTACTTTTCTGCAGACTTCAGCTTGTCAAGCTTTTCTTAGAGTGACCCTGAAATCACAAGAACAACATATAATTCAACTTAAACACTTTAATCATTATTCAGAATAGGATAGATCTGTATATCCCCGGATGTCAAAGCCATATGGAGTCAGCCTAGTCCCGATCTTCATTTTCCTTTCCTTTAGGGAAAATAAGCTTGAGTGACTCTGGTCTAGTCCTAATCCCCATCTGCGAAACTGACTCTTGAAGAGCTGATACAGTTACTGAACTATAACCTTTATTTCCAGACAGATTGTGCAGGAATGAATTGCCCATCCCTGGAGTAAGAACCGTGCTAGAGGACATTACTCTCAGACAGGAAACGGCCAGTATTTCTGACCTGCAGGGGAATGAGGACTTAGTTTTCATGACTTCTGGTCTAATCACCATGTAGTTAAATATATGGGTCAAATACTGTGTCCTGGCCATGTAACTCAGTCAAACCTGTACTCAGTGGAGTGTAAAAGCAGGAGGGGGCAGATACCTCACAGGCATGTCTAGATACATCTCCACTTTCAGCCACAGTGCAATTTCTTCTCCCTCCCGAGTTTTATTCCCCCACCCTCCTCAACACCACCTCACTGTCAGTTGCTCCTCAACCTACCATAAGTCTGATTTTCTTTTATGGTAAAGTTGATTACTGGTTAATCACTGCAGAATCGAGGTAAACTCCTCTTAATTTCAGAATATGTTTTTCAAGCCCACGAGGCCTTCGGCTCTATATGGATGAAGAATTAAAATCAAAACCAGACCCATCTCCTATGTGAGATCATTCAAACACATGAGATGAAGGGAAAAAAAGTGGATGTAATGGGATGAAGACCTGAAGACAAGCGGGGGAGGTAGAGGCGAAGAAAGTGCGGTAGTGGTAAGACAGTAGTTGAGGAGAGTTACTGGGTGTCAGTGGTGTGCCGTGCCAGAGAAGGTCACATTACCCTGACAGTGGTAGAGCTGGGTTTTAAATAGAGGGCCCCACTCCCCCACCCTGCGTTTACTGCACTATTTTAGGGACATATTGGACAAGGAGTGGGTGGGAAGGCTCTGAGAATGCCACGTACACTGTGGGACTACTACTGCCCCAAACTCTGTAGGTCTGATCCACCTGTGAGTGAGTGGATTTCTGAATGTGCTGGCTCATTATTCCATTAAACCATCTTATCCAGAATAGATTCTGGGTCAGCTTTATCACAAGCAGGTCACAAATAAATGAATGACCATTCTTCGAAGACATCGACGTGGTCTGTGAATAAATGAACATAGTGAGTTGCTTCATTTAGCGTTCATGTATACTACACAAGAAATAAAAAAGCACTTGTTCACTTTACAAAAGTACATGGTTATTCAGCCCCGTTCCTGTAAAGCCATGAAGCTAAACAGATTAGCAATTTTCTTCATCCAACACACTCCAGTCCACTTAATTAACAACCTAATAATCGATGACTTTACTATTGATGAGTTACATTACACAACCCTGCAGTGTGCAACACTTTGGCCCTCAAAATGACTTTGATCACAGTTGTACACTCAGTAGTGCGTGAACATGTATTTCTGAAGATGATCCAGACTATATGCTAAAGACTACATCTCACATATGGACTTATTAAATGATCCTCCCTCCCAGCTTGATATAGACCTGATACCTTCTCCCTCCCTCTTTGCCTTCTTCTCTCTCTCTCTCCCTTGCTCTGTTCCTCCACCCTCATGCTCACGATATATGGTCATCTTCTCCTTACCCCCCTCAGCCACTGCCTTCTCTAAAGTTAAACCCTAACATTTGATGACGGCAGGAAAGCAAGCAATATATGCCGCCCTCCGTGTCTTTCTCTCTCTACAGCGTATGGACAGTAGTTGCCGGCCTGGTCGCCAGCACTTGGCCCTGTCACTCATACTTCATGCCCCCCGCCCCCGTCTCATCTTACCCCTGAGTTTGTCTCTCTATCTGTCTGCGCACCATTAGTGAGGTCTGTGTTGCAGACGCTGCCTAGCCTGCCGCTCCTCTCCTCTTCAGTCTTAACACGCTAAATCACCGCACAGTGGGATCATCGTCATCTTTTTTTGTTTTTTGTTATTTTTTTTATTCACCAGTGTGTGGTGGTTTTCCAAAACCTAGAAGGAACATCTGTATCCCAAGGGATCATCTAGTGTTTTGTGTGTTGGGAACAAGCGTGGATTTTGACTGTTGGAATACTTTGTACTTCCAGGCTTTTCCTCGGTCACCTGTGCTACCTTGCCATACCCAGAGATTTTCTGTGTGTGCGTGAGTGTATGTCAGTGTGTGTGTGAGTGCTGGACATACTGAGGAGGTTCTCTGAGGTATCTGTTGAGTGCCATTACTTTTCCAGGTGCACGTGCAAGTGCATTACGCTGTGGAGGAGTGAGTGATCTTTGTGTGTGGATCTAACTCCCCCGTTCGGTCATGGCTACTCTGAAGAGCTGGCTGCTGGGGCTTTTGCTGGTCCTGCTCTGCAGCTTCCAGACACCCCTGGCTCCCACTGCAGCTGTCAAAGCCCAGGAGATACCTGTGTTCCATGAGGAGGGACTGATGGCAGATGATGACGATGATGACGACGATGACGATGATGACGATGATGATGATGACGATGACGACGACGATGATGACGACGACGATGATGACGATGATGATGATGATGATGATGATGATGACGATGATGACGACGATGATGACGACGACGATGATGATGATGATGACGATGATGACGATGACGACGATGACGACGATGATGATGACGATGACGACGATGATGATGATGATGACGACGATGATGATGATGATGATGATGACGACGACGATGATGACGACGATGATGACGACGACGATGATGACGATGATGACGACGACGATGATGACGACGATGACGACGATGATGACGACGACGATGATGACGACGATGATGATGACGATGATGACGATGATGACGACGACGACGATGATGATGATGATGACGATGATGATGACGACGACCATGAAGGTACGTAATCTTGCTCACACATTAACCTACTGTTTATACTGTGTACCCCACTTCATTTCTTAGTTGTTTCTGCCCCCTCTTACTCCTCCTTCACTGATCTTCATCTATTTGGGGTAAGAGAGGGGAGGAGCAAGGGAGCATCCGGCCACTCCCTAGCTCTGCCAGGCATGCTGTTCTTCATCAGTCATAGCTCTAGCCCTGTCAGTCATTTTTGTTAATCCAATCAGAATGGTCAGAGCTCTGCAACAGTCCCTCCTCCCCTCTCTAGCTTTCCATCAACCTGGCTGTCTCTGATTCTCTCTGTCTTCTCTTTCCCACTTAAATAGAGCTATGAGTTCTGTGGGCCCTCTGAAGGCGGACTGTGTCAAGTCCTGAAGCGCAGTACAGTACAGTACTTATGAACTGAGGACTTAAAAGAGAAAAGGCAAAATCCAGCACTGCAGTCTGAGCCCCAGGCCTCATGCTGCCTTTATAGATCAGAATCATTTCTTGATTTGTGTCACGTTTGAAAGAGTGGGGTCCCTTCTTCCCTCCATCCATCCTGTTTGAATTTGGATTTATCTGGACTTGTGTCTCCATGTGAAACTACAGAGAAAGAAGGAGAGTCAGGGAGATGTACCAGGGCATTGGGACTAGGGCAGTAGAGAGAAGGACAGAACTGAAGACAGAGTATAGTGGGGGCTGATAGAGAGAGAGAGACAGGAGGAGGTTGGTAAGACTCAGGAAAAAGACTGATTGGATGGATTAATTCAAGATTCTCTCTCTTTCTCTACATCTCTCAGATCTCATTCTTTCTCTGTAGAGATACTCCATAATTGTTACAAATGTTACATAGTACCAAAGCAAATGTAATGTGTGATACCCAGCCTGTCTTTTTTTTTGTAATTTTTGTGTTTTTAAACCATATTTATCTATCGTATGTGCTTTTTTCATTTTTACATTCATACCCTGTTACATGCTAACTACTACTTTTTTTTCACTTTTGCTTTCTAAACATGTTTACAAACTGAACATTTAACTGTCCTATCATTCTTAAAGCATTTGCAAACCAAATCATCTCCTCAGCCTCTGTGTAAGAATTTCAATGATCTTTAAATGCATATTCTGTAATTTATTGTAATTTGACATTTTAATGTTTAATATTTTAATATTTAAAAGCTTATTAATTGGTTAATTGGTGTGAGAATGTGTTGATTGTTATGCTTCAGTCCCACATCCATGAACAACGCAAAACATTGTATCATGTCTGGTTTACTGTGGTGTTAACTCTAACTTTAATAAAACACGGCTGCAGTGATATGGCTACCAGCAGAGAGGTAGCAAAAGAGAGAGAATGTGAATTCACCAAAATTATACACTCTCAAAGACAACATATAACAAGGGAACACGATACTTGTTCGGAGATGACTGTTATTGCCAGTTTCACATACTTGGATATGACTGACACATTAGTCTTTCTCTGTTAGTCTTTTTTTAATTTTTGTATTTTTTTTTTTCCATTTTCTGTCGATTGTATCATCTGGTGTGAAATCAGCACAGTAGTGTATCCTTCCACACATCATATCTTTTAACCCCACTTCGAAACGATGGAATAAATCGAATGATCCTGAGATCCATGGTGTGCTCTGTTGCCTACAGTTTGAAGTAGATAAGAATTTGAGGTGTTTTAAGAGTGTTGTAGGAGCACACTTGAAAATATGATAATACGGAGAATTTAAAGATCATATGAAAATAATGACCTATTACTGTTTGTTTCTTTTCTTGATTGCAAAAGTTGTAGACTGCATAAAGTTCATATGCAGTGCATTTTCATATAAGCATTTTATACATATTAAACAAGATGCTGCAATATGAAACTTTTGACATGTTAACCTTAAGGAACAAACTGTATTTCTTTGGTATAACTGCTATACATATCCATCAAGTAGTGGTTACAATTATTGACACGTTTACTTACCGGACCTACTCCACAAACATGTGAGCAAGCAAGGATTAGGCTGAATGAGCGTGTGTTGGATAAGTATTCATAAATGCTACGAATGTGAGAATAATGTGAATGGTGATGTGAAAGATGTTTGATGTGTGTCTGTGTAAGTCAGAGATAGACTCATTATTGTCCTTTAATGATTAACTAATCCAACAGTTCATCACTATATCTACTCTATCTAAAAGAAAAAAAATGTACATGCACCAGGTTTTATATTGTACATAGAGAGAACTAACATTGCTTTTTACAGATGATGATGATGATGAATACCATGCAGGATCTGTCTGCAAGTTCTGTGCCCACTGTGAGGTATGAATTAACAGCTTTAACCCTGAGCAGGTTTTAAGGTGGACAGCTTAGTAACACTTGACTGTAGGTCATCATTCATAGGCATACATGACACCTACAGTGCATAAGATTTGATATGTCTTTGACAATAGATATAAACCTATATATATATATATAGCTTGCTTATTCTATTATTTGTCATAAATGCTGCTTAACTTAGTTTGACCCTGGAAGTGTTATGAACACTGCTACTTTGGAATTAGCCTTTTAACAGAGACTTATGTATCTTTGTGTCACTTGTCAAGAAAAGGTAATGAAGGTTATTTAGCATTGCGAAAAATCACCTACAGTGAAATGTTGCTATCACATGTCCGTATTTAGTCCTTAATATGGCACAATATGATTATTACAAGATTATCAATAAAACTTCTGAGGAAAATGAATTTGGTTGAGATAAATTTAAAATGTATAGTTTAAAAATAAAGCCTTAGATTAAAAGAAAAACCCTTAAATATAATATAAGCTTGGGGCAACTTTACAACAATTTTTTCAAATGGGAATAAAATAAAAAAATATTTCTGTAATTTATTGGCAAACGATTGGCATGAAATTATATTCCTCATAGGTGTCTATAGGTCAGTAAATATGTCATTAAAATGTTTACCATCAGGTCATTAGATTTGAATAAAATAATATATTCATTATCTTACCTTATCACCTGAGATGACCCCTGTATTCTGATGTTTGTTGCCATCACTGTTCATTCCTTTTTCTCTCTTCATCAGCACTGTGACAGCTGTGACAAATGTCCATGTAAAAAGAGTGACAAGTCAGAGCACTGCAAATTCTGTGAGGTGAGGAAAAGTTTCTTCAAAACATAACGATATCATACTTTCTCTTTGATGCCCAGTTTGAAAAAAACTTAGTATACCCTCCATAAGGGAGACAATGATTTGAATTAATTCTACAAATATCAACAAAACCTTGTGGCAATAAATGTGTTGATGCAGTATGTATTATTCCTTTGGGAGTGACGTACACATTTGAATTACATTAGGTCAACGCATTACCTTTTTCCTCAGTATAGTGTTAGTTAAAGACGGTGTCAGTGAGACGGAAAACTTCGAAATGACACCACTCTGTTACCCGTGGTAACAGGAAGTGCTTACTGCAGGAAGATGATGTCTTACTTGGGCTAGACTGATAAAGGCCTTACATGCCTCAGCTGTGTCTATGTTGAGAGATGTGAGGAGCTGTCTGTAATGACTTAAATACTGTGGTAATGTTTGCGGGCAGTCCAGTGTAGGGTATGACAGCCCAGAGGAAAATGCCAGTTATGTGCATGTTCAATGTAAAGGGCCACTACTTGCTATTCATTTATTTACTAGCAAACTATGTCCAAATGTTTGTAGACACCAATGATAATAAATAAATTCAGCACACACCATATAATCTTCCTGAAAAAACACATAAAATAAAATGGTATGGTTTGGAACACATGAAAACCGAATTCTGAGAACCTGACTGGGAATAAAGCACTCCATTATGGGCTGTGAAGCTGGAGGTCATCCTCTTCGTAATGCATCCGAGTGCCATTTGTGATGCACAAACTACTACTTAATGTCAGAATTGTAATGTTTTTGTTGCTGAATTTAATCTATTCCTCACAGTCATGGTCCGAAATCTAGCCTAAATCCTTCCCAGAAGAGTAGAAACTATTATTGGAGCAAAAATAAAAATGGTCAATAATCTTTATAATGTAATATTTCATCATGCATGATATTATCAAGTTTCGCTTTATCAGAATGTGCTTTAATTTTTCTTTCAGTCATGCAGTATGTGTCCTGTTTGTCCTGTTTGTGAGTTCGTATGCCAGCCAGGTAAGGAGAATATAATACAAAGGAATATTATTTTACT
This sequence comes from Hoplias malabaricus, assembly GCF_029633855.1. NCBI lineage: Eukaryota > Metazoa > Chordata > Actinopteri > Characiformes > Erythrinidae > Hoplias > Hoplias malabaricus. Next base: position 23,631,274 of record NC_089812.1, on the reverse strand, counting down.
ATCTTCATTAATTTCTCTAACATTTATATTTGTTTATTTATTAAAATGTATGTTTGTCCTTAAAGGTGGATTTCTAGATTCTGTGACTGGATCAATCTACAAGTAAGACACAAAGGGGAAAATCACTGTTTTATCCTACTCTGCATTTAAGTAAATATGCTATGAATATGCTATTATAGCGTTGCAATTCAGGCGTTATAACGATGTCCTTGCAATTTTCAGGACGGTTGAAGATGTCTTGGAGGATGACGATGATAATGACAATGATGACGATGACAATTAAGTCCTGGGTCGCCACCATGTGGCCAGTAAACAAGCTGCAGCTGTGCTTAGGGGGGAGATTTTTGGAGGGTGGTATTTAAAAACTCGGGGGTTTGCAGTACTGCAGTCTTGACACTTTTAAGTTTTCATCTCCATCAATTTTGTAATCCAAAAACATGGAATTAAGTTACATACATTTATTGACAAGTCTACATGTTTTTATTTGCTGGTTGACTCTGTAATTATCAGGAAACATGAACCATAAATGAGCACATAATTGTTTTGTTCTGACACAGCTGGGTGCTATTAAACACAAATATGGGGACAATTTATTTGGTTATCTATTTATTTATCTGATCCTTGTTCTACATTCATTAACTTCTTTACTATATATACTAAATATATTTTGTTGTATATATATATATATATATATATATATATATATATATATATATAACAGGATTGTGTAAATTTTAGTAATTAAAATTGAAAGATACTCACATTTCTGCACAACACTCATATTGTTTCATTTTTAGACAACTGAAAAAATTTGAATTTTTTTAATGATCATATAGTGATATAAGACAAAATGCACATAACATAAATGTTAGTCAATTAATAAGCAGATTAATACGATTTTGTAATATTAGCTAGTTATTCTTTGGAAACTGGAAATACATTTAGTATATACCGTACAATTAGATATTTTTTTTTTGTATATGCCCCTGTTTTTATTTTTTTGTTTGTTTGTTTGTTTTTTTTTTGTAAAACGTTCAGCAAAATTTAACTACAATTCGAAGAGACTGGTGAGCCAATGCTTTGGAGCCATCTTATTGTGCGAGCTAGCACTAGCTATCCAGCTATTAACCAAGCTATACCAGCGTTTCGTGTGTGCCTCTGCCCTGGATGCCCATCCAACAGAAAACTGAATAAAGACCTGACCTTCTTTAAGGTATCATTGCGCAAAACCTAGGTGTGTATTTAAGTGTGTCTTTTTTAATCCTGCTGGAAAAGCAAGAAACTTACCAGTCCATCGCCACCCGTGAGGGAATGTTATTTGCTCCCCGAACTTCTGAATCATCTTTGAATTACTCGTCCGTGGTTTCGTACATGTACAGCTGTACAACGCCTATAAAGTCTACCCGCATGTGCCATGTATTGTGTATCTTGGGTAAAGAAAAAAACAAAAATCCCCTCAACTTCTTTGTCTCGAGGCTGTGTGTTGCCATGGTTACACGAACAAAATTGTGTTCTCAAGTGATACGGCGTGTCCGAAACTGCGCCATTTTAGCTATATAGTGCACTAATTATGGGTTCCGCCATTTTGTATGAGTGTCCGAAAACATAGTGCAGAATTTTCAGTGTACAACCCATGTACACTAGCTACCTGACACTTGTGGATAGCAGATACCCATAATGCACTGGGTTGTTTGGTTAAAACCTGCATGAGTTAGTGTCCTAAATTGTTTACTACCCTCATGGATTTAGTTCCCTATAATAATGCACTTTATAATTAGTAATAAGAAGAATAGTGAATAGGGAGCCATAAGGGACACAGTGCTAGAGAGCTGTCAGTCACGTCATTAGTGTATTTGACCACGCCCACACAGTTAATTGAAAGAGCTCTGGGGAGCTTATTTTGGTCATTTTTGAGGAGAGATCTTTCATATTTCTGTTTTGTGTTTTTTATTTATACTTTGCTGAATGTTTCACATAACACTCAAGTTTAGAATTCTAAAAAAAAACATTTTAAAATAAGTTTTCAGGGGCTTTAATAGTAAACTACATACACAAATCTGTGAAAAATGTTTTTAATTTTATCAGCTCCACTTACTTTGACTGATCCACACGTACCATTGTAACATCACCTAGTTAGTATCAATGCAGTGCTAAGAAGGATTCAACACCCAAATATGACTTGCTCTGTGGAGGTCTATGGTGCTGGCCACTGAAGAAAAAGACAGCTGAAATTCATTCATTTATTCATTCATTCATTCATTCATTCATTCATTATCTGTAACCGCTTATCCAGTTCAGGGTCGCAGTGGGTCCAGAGCCTTGGCAACAAGGAGGGAATACACCCTGGAGGGGGCGCCAGTCCTTACAGCTGAAGTTATCCAGCTAATAATATTCAGTAACCATTAGTGTGAGGGATGTTCATTACCAGGTCACTTGAAAAGATGTTGAAACAATATCTTTCCCTGACGTCAGCTGGCATCAGAGATGGCTTCATGTGTTCCCACATGCAAAAGATACAAGATGCAAGAGTCCACTTGAAACACTGGAAAGGTCAAAGTGTGAAACCACTTCAGTGTAGAATTAAAAGTCAAGCTTTAAGATTGATATTCTGAATTGTATAAAAATGTGATAAAATTGGAAACCTTGTATCATGCCTACATCTTCATTAAGTAATTAAGCACAAAGTCAGCCAATCAGGAGTGGAGTTTGTAAAAGACTCTAGACTCTAAACAAAGTAGGATAATCACACTTTGTTTTGAAATTTTTAGTAAACTGGGACAGTGCTAATGTAAACACAAACAAAGTATTTAGTAAAGTATGGGCTCTGTTTACAAACATCTAGAGGGAGCTGTTTTAATACTTGCTAAAAACATTACCATTGTCAAACTACCTGGCAATTTTTTGTGCCATTTTACATACTTCAGAGATTGATTAATTCTATAAAGTAACATTTAAAACATTTAACATAAAAAAACATGCTCGGAGTACACGTGCATTGTGTTTTTGTTTGTCTTGTCCTCGTTCTCTTGGGTCTCCCGCGAACACGTCTATGAGGCGGTGATTGGCTGATTTCTGCTTTGCACGGCAAAGAATGGAGTCCTTTCTACTACTCAACCGGCCTAATACAACCCTCCAATTAGCCCGAAAGGGGCGGGCTTTATCCCTTAAAGGAATATGAGAGCGGAGCAGTACGGAGGAGGAGACAGCTAGCAACTGTGTGTGTGAGTGAGTGACTGAGTGAGTAAAAGATGATGGTTCTACTTCCACAGAATTAATAAATACACAATCTCACTGTATGTCTGTTGTGCCTCTTCCTGTTGTATGTCAACCTTCCTTGTTACTTGTTGTAAATATTGAGTTGCCTTTTTGTTTTGTTATCCTGCTTTCTAAATGAACCAAATGGTTGATTATGCACTCTATTAATTTCGTGTGCCCTTCCGTTATTTACATCTGGTTATATGCTCTAATGTTACTTCTCCTTTACCCCTAGTAATACAGGGAGGAACATAACAATGACACACCACATAGACTGTATTAAAATTATTAATAAAATTGAATTAAAATATTCTGTTTTTCCTGAATTGTAATAGTTATTGGAGATATTAAAGATCTAAATTTACAATGAAACAAAACCAATAATACATTGGGTCTACAAAGGACTTTTAGTTTGAAAACAGCTTTTAAAGTGTTTTAAAACTTTGTGCTAAAACCAAGATGTTCAGTCAGTCAAATTGAAATTTATTTTAGGCAGATGTGTTTAATTCAGCTGAAGAATATTTTAAAATTAAAACTCACAAGTGTCTCTTGTTCTAAAAGCTTATGTAATTAAATGTATCTGTTGTTAACAGCACGCTTCCGTTGGTTCGGAAAAGCTTCCTCTGGCGACTGACATGTGGTATCTGAAAAAATGAGTTAAAATAATTGGTGTAATTTTGTTTATATTTTTTATTTTATGTTTTTAAATGCTGTAGAATTCACCTTTGTGCTGTGACTAAAAACATGTAACTAAAATTATTTATCTGTATTATTTAAATTAACCTATTTCAACTGAAAGTGGATTTAAAGTTAAAAATCTGCAGTTATAAAATGAAATTAAGTCCAGCACTAAGAGATGAAGCTTATACAAATGAATTTGAAGAAATTACTTATAAACATAGGTTGTACAATGTAAATGGCTTTGGCAGAGAAGATTTGGTAAATTTTTCATGGGTGCATCCCACACACTCAGCTCCACTGCTCATCCCACAAATGTATGTTCCTTACAAATGTGGCACCATTGAAAAGGGAAATTAACAGGCTTTTCGACGGTATAAGATTTATTGCCAAGAAGCATTGTTACAACAAATAAATAATTTACTAACACACATTTCTATATAAATATAAATATTTATAATAATATTAGAAATAACCAGACATTGTGAAAATACACACCGACATTCAGTGTTTAAACAAACACAAATTTATGAATTAAACTCTGCACTTTGGGATATTATATTTATACTACACCTTCTGTAATATCACTTTCAGATATTTGATAATCTGACAATTAAAAAAAATATATAAATGCCATAGGACATTTACTCCAAAGTTCATGTTTCCACATATTCATCATGTCACTTTCTATATTCACAGGGCCATGACAAAAATTCCACAGTAAAACTTCTTCATCTTCAGGATATTAATAGTCTGTTATATTGGGTCTTTAGTGAGCCTTTCAGATTTTTGAGACACTTTGAAAATAAAGAGATAATATCCGCGGAAAGAAGCTAAACATGTAGTTTTTCCATGGTATGGAAGTTGTGTTCGTATTTCGCCATCTAGCGGCGACAGAATGCAACTAGTGTATGGAATCAGATTTGTGCCAAAAAGAATCGCACAAAGAAATTCATCTCAAACGTAAAACTTATAATTTTCAAACAAAATATCCAGCTCTGATCTTTGTGCTCCATGGTTTAACGAGTTTTGTGCGCGTGCTCTCTGAGTTTTGTGCGCATGCTCTCTGAGTTTTGTGTGTGTGCTCTCTGAGTTCTGTGCCTGATCCCTGGGTTTTGCGAGCAGTTTTGGCACAAAGCTCTCGCGTGGGCGGGACTTGTCAATGGTGCCTTCTCATTGGCTAATGAGTTTTGTGCGCCTGATCCCTGAGTTTTGCGAGCAGTTTGGCACAAAGTTTTGTTCTTTTTGGCACAAAACTGATTCCATACTAGTGCAGCATTTAAGGTGAAGGAGAAAATCCTAATGAATAGATTGCTCAACATTGGTGTCCTGGAAGTGTACTCTGAATTTTGTAACTCGTATTTTGGTATCTGAATTTCGTTTACCTAATTTGAGCAACTTCGAAATATATTGTTTGAATTTATTAACCTTGAATAATAACAGTGAAAAATCACGAGTTCTATTCAAAAGCAACAAAATTCAGATGCATATTTTCAGTGCAAAAAAATTCAGTGCTACAAATTCAAAGATGGTAATATTTCCAAGTCTGATGAGACAGATTTGCTTCTATACAGGCTGGGAGACATTTTGTATGGGAGGCCTTGCCCTCAGGCCCCACCCTCTCTGAGTGTTTAAAAAATGTATTTTAAAGGTGGGAGCTCAAGAGCTTTTGGGTTGGAGGCAGGGTGGAGAAGGGACCGTGGATGTAAGTCCTTACACCTATTCACGATGCATTTTGTAGCCCAGATAATATCAGTCTCCTCTACCCCGTCTACTCCATCTAGAACAACCCTCCCGGTATCCTGGCCCTGCTGGACGAGGAGTGCTGGTTTCCCAAAGCCACAGACATCTCGTTTGTGGAGAAACTCACAAACACACACTCCGGCCACTGCAAGTTCTCCAAGCCCAAGAACCCCAAAGACAAGACCTTCTTCTCTGTACAGCACTACGCTGGAAAGGTCAAAAAACTTCTACTGTTCTTTTCTGCAGCACTTAGTGTCTCTATTAAAGCTAGGGTGACCAGATGTCCTCTTTTACCCAGACGTGTCCTCTTTTTTAGACTTAAAAAATGTCCGGGCGGAATTTCACAAACGGATTTTGTTTGAGCGTGTTCCATTCACAAACTAGTCCCGCCCTCCCCTACTCCGATTGGTTCGTTTGAGTGAGAAGGGGGCGTGGTGAAGTAGCTTAAAATCTTCGGATTGGACGGTCTGACTGTAGAGCTAACGTTATTGGTCGATAACCTTCTCTGTAAACATTTAATTGGTCAGTCTGCACCTCAGTAGTCCTTGTTTACGTCAGGCAAAGCTCATGTACCTACCCTCATCTCGAGCAGCTATGCCGAAACATAAATGTAAGTTCTCGGATGAATTAAAAAAGAAATTCCCATGTTTTGTGTAGCAAATAAAGGTGTAAATGACCTAAAACCACACATAGGTTCAGCTGAGCATACAATGGCAACAAGGGGCGAGAGCTCATCATCCCAACCCCATCTCAGATCTGGTCACCCTAATTAAAGCAGCTTTAAACAAGAACTTTTCTTTACTGTTAATGGGAATTAATAGAACAAATGTGTTTCTAAACATCATTTTGCATCCTTTCTAACAGGTCATTCACCATGAAATAGATGGAAAGAATTGCAGGTGTTTGTCACATTATGTAAAAAATACAACAATATTATTAGAGATACAAGCTTTAAGGTGTATTTTATTTGTCTTTATCAGGTGGACTATAACGCTAATGCCTGGCTGACCAAGAACATGGACCCTCTGAATGACAATGTGACAGCTCTCCTGAACAACTCCACCAGCCCCTTCATTCAGGATCTGTGGAAAGACGGTAAGCTCCTCTCAGGGTTTCAGGGTTTTTAAAGTGCTCCTCAACTGAAATGAGATGTCCCTGTGTGAGCGTCTTTCTAGATATTTCTGCTACTTCTGTACATTTAAAGGGCACAGATTATGAACAAAATCACTTTTTAAGTGCATTACCTCATTATTTATCAGAATCTGGGCTGTTACCAATCCACGCACTGTGAAATAAAACTATCCTAAATCTTTCCAATCACAGCGCTGGACCCGCAGTTCTGTGAGAGCACAAACAAGAGATTAAATGCAGCAAAACAGACACAACAAGCACAGAGCTATAAGAGCACTGAATAAAAACGGAGAAGGAAGAGAAGAGAGCGAAAGTGATTAAAAAGCCAGTGATTATGTTCCTAAAAAGTAAATAAAGGCTCATTCTCAGCAGTGGCTGAGACCATTTATTCCTAACAGGGCTGTTTATACATGAAAAGGAAAGTGCTGTGCTGTTTGATCCTTGTGGTATTTTGACCAAACCAGTCACAGTTTTATTAAGACCCCAGGAAGACCACTCTGGGAGTAATGTGTAATCACAGGTGAAGTTTGTGGGGGGGGTTTATAATATTAATTGTCCTTAACTGAGGTAAAATATCAGCCGGAATTCTCTTTTTTGCTAAGAATATTGCAATATTGCTCTTAAAAACGTTTAGCAAAACAATTCATCTGTAAATATTGTATTTCTGAAAAAAAAAGATACCCAGTCAATAGTCAAAAACCAATCAATAAAATACCTGTTTTCTAAGCAGTATATTTCAGTCACATTAAAAATTATATTTCACTATATGCAATAAAAAACAATCAAAATAAAAAAAAATAAAAAAATACGTTATTATTTTAATAATTTAATGTGAACTCTTTCATTTTCCTCTTCTTTAACTCCAGTCCTCTGCCTCTGACCCTAGGAAAGTTGAATGTTGAATGTGATGTTTCGTTTTTATTCCCTCAGCCGATCGCGTGGTGGGGCTGGAGACCATGGCGAAGATGGCCAAGTCTGATAGCTCAATGCCCACTGCCTCCCAAGTCCAAGAAGGGTATGTTCCGCACAGTGGGGCAACTTTACAAAGAGTCTCTGGGCAAACAGATGACCACCCTCCACAACACAACTCTCAGCCCAACTTCGTACGCTGCATCATCCCTAACCACGAGAAGAGGGTACAGTTTATTATATAATTCACTCACTCACTCACTCACTTGCTCACACACTCACTCATTCACTCACTCACACGCTCACTCACTCACTCACTCACTCAATTGCTCACTCATTCACTTACACACAACTTGTTAAATCTATCTATCTATCTATCTATCTATCTATATATATATATATTGAAACAATAGTAACTACCATATATTACATTAATCTACTCATATATATATATATATATATGTGTGTGTGTGTGTGTGTGTGTGTGTGTGTGTGTGTGTGTGTATAGGCTGGGAAGCTGGATGCTAACCTAGTTCTGGAGCTGTAATTGCGTGTTGAAGGGGATACGTATCTGCCGGCAGGGTTTCCCCAACATCGTTTCCACAAGTTCAGACAGTGATCAGAAACACACACGGCTTCTCACCTGTTCAGAGAGAGAGAGAGAGACAGATCAGGAAAGAAATCATTCAACTATACGCAGGACTTGAAAAAGAGAATATGAAATCAGAGCCATTTCAGCTTCTACAGAGCAATGTACTGAAGATGTCCCACCTCTTCCCCTGAGAGGAACACAGTCCTATTTCTTAATGAAAACGTGTGTGACCTGGTTTGGTCCAAACCCCACAAGCTCCACAGCAGTGTTCTCCCCCTGTCTAAACAGCCCTGTTCTGAACGTCTGCTTTCAGCGCCTGTTACTTTAAATAATAATGAGCCACTCGCTGTTCACCCCAACCCCAAGTGCACAGCAAGGAGCAAGGAGCAGAAGCTCTGGCTTTTATCCATTTTTGCACGGCCCTCTTTCTTCTCTTTCTCTGTTTTTACTCAGTGCTTTTATTTCTCCACTGTCGTCTGTTTTGCTGTGTTTTGCACTCTCACATAAACACAGGTCCAGCACTGTGATTGGACAGACTGAGACAAGGGGGTGGGGCGATTCTAAAGTCTCTGCACTTGATGTCAGAAGCAGAGCAGAATCAGAACAGCTTGTTTTATTCCATGTGTTCTGACTCAGGCAGTTCACAGAAAACTGACTGTGGTCTTGAGGGTGTGGGTTGTAGGAGCTTCTGATCCATACATTAATGAGCTAAGGCACTCAAAAACTGATTTTTCCCCTAATATACCCCATTTAAAAGTGTAATTTTAATGAGAACCTCTTCCCTCTGTCTTCCAGCTATGAGATTCTGGCTGCCAGTGCAATTCCTAAAGGATTCATGGATGGAAAACAAGCCTGCACTCTTATGGTGAGACAGTGCCTCTGAAAAACCACATCCATGTAGTGAATCTGTTTGCGATTTGTTTTCCTGTTACTGGAAACACTGAGCATAGTGGTGCCATATTGTCATGGGGGAATCACTAGACTACTTAGACAACCACAGACCCAGCTTCCAGACTCAGAAACAATGTTTGGTGAGGGGAAACTCCAGTCTGAATCCGCAGTGCAGCCTTGGCTTTAAGCATGGAAACGCCTCACATAAAAACACAGCATTTCATTAGGGGGTAACCAGACTGTGCACCCAACATTATATACACAGCAGATCTGCATTATTCATTAGCCCCATTTCACCATGATCTTCATTGGTCAGGACTCCAACAGGACCCCCTCCAGCAGCACTGCTGTGTCTGATCCACTCGTACCACAGCAGCACTGAGAACATCACACCTGCTCTGTGGGGGTCAGGACCATTAAAGAACAGGGGGAAAAGGGCATAACAAAGTATGCAGAGCAATAGATGGACAACAGTCTGTGATTGTACAGACAGCCCACTGATGTTGACGGTTCTGTTTTTTTTCCCGAACCCTGCACAGCTGCGGGACATGGAGGTAGAGCTGGAGGATGAGAGGAAGCAGAGGAACTCACTGGCGGCGGCCAGAAAGAAGCTGGAGGGAGATGTGAAGGACCTGGAGGATCAGATGGAAGCCCTGAGCTGCAGCAGAGACGAGGCGGTGAAGCAGCTGCGCAAAACTCAGGTGAAAGGGTGAAGGTCGGGGAGAAGTGTGTAGTCCTCTGAAGCAAAGGGTGTTATTCAGGAGGGGGGGGTCCTCTTTTTAATGCTGTTACAGTCTGGGGAGTCTTTAAAATAGAAACAGGAACATGGTCTTCAGCCTCATAAACCTCAGTGAGGTCAGGTGCTGGTGCTGAAGGATTAGATCTGGCCACTCCAGCAGCAGCACTCCAGAGAACACAGTTCCACCGCTCCACAGCCCAGTGCTGGGGGCTTTATTCCCCTCTAGAACACACTGGCTTTGGTCTCATGTGCAGCTGTGCCCCATTTATTATCATGCTTGTTTGTAGAGACACACTCAACAGCTGACCATGCAGTAATGGGTGTGAAAGGGTTAAACAACACATTCACACACACACACACACACACACACACACAGTCGCACTCACTGGAATAATGGGATATGTTTTCTGACATTGGGGCTTATTTTTGAGTAAATAAACTCTTACTGCAGACGACATGGTGGCACAGCAGATAGTGTCTTGGTGACTGTCTGTGAGGAGTGTGGTGTGTTCTCCCCATGTCCGCGTGGGTTTCCTCCGGGTGCTCTGGTTTCCTCCCACAGTCCAAAAACACACGTTGGTAGGTGGATTGGCGACTCAAAAAGTGTCCATAGGTGTGAGTGTGTGAGTGAATGTGTGAGTGTGTGTTGCCCTGTGAAGTACTGGCGCCCCCTCCAGGGTGTATTCCTGCCTAGCGCCCAATGATTCCAGGTAGGCTCTGGACCCACCGCGACCCTGAACTGGATAAGCGGTTACAGATAATGGATGAAAGAATGAACGAATGCATGTGACATGGTGGCCCAGCACATTGTGTCTTGTTGACTGTCTATGAGGAGTATGGTGTGTTCTCCCTGTGTCCGCGTGGGTTTCTTCCGGGTGCTCAGATTTCTTCCCACAGTCAAAAAAGTGAATGTGTGTCACCCTCTGATGGACTGGCACCCCCTCCAGAGTGTGTTCCTGCCTTACGCCCAGTGATTCCAAATAGGCTCTGAACCCACCATGACCCTGAACTGGATAAGCGCTTACAGACAATGAGTGAATTAATTCTTACTGCTCAGATAAACAGCTGTTTAAATGTAATTTTCTCAGGTGTATACGACTTTTGCATCTGATGTGGTTGTGTTTGTCTCAGGCTCAGATGAATGACTCCCAGAGAGAACTAGAGATACCTGCAATGCCCACAAGGAGGTGCTCTCCAATGCTAGAGAAACTGACCAGAGGGCCAAGGCCTTGGAGGCTGACATCATTCACTTACAGGGGGTAGAATACTTTAAACTGGGCTCAGTACACATCACAGGTGGTGGGTCCTTCCCAATGCTGGAGTGACACTGACGTGGGGATGGTGGTGGGGTGTGTGTTTGTGTTATGTTATCGAGACAGATGTGGCAGATATCGACATAACATTATAAAAACCACAAAGCGAGAAAGACATTTAAATGCATTTATTTATTAGAACAAGACGAGCACTTGTGGGAACTCTGTTCTTTCTTTTTTTGATGTAACCCTACACCTCCCTGTCCAACAGAGTTCAGCCAAGCCTCCAACTCTCCTCTCCTTTAAGCCTCGTCTCTCAGCCTTTTCAGGTGTCTACAGAGGGAAAGAGCAACTCCCTTCTTCTGTTTCTCTTTCCTGAGCTCATTCCTGAGCTCCTCTACTTCTTTCCTCTGCCCCTCCACCACCTTCCTTGCATCCTGCAGCTCTTCTTCCATCTGGTGTACCTTCCTCTCCATCTTCTCTCGCTCCACCCTCATGGCTTCATTGAGGCTCTTCGCTGTCTTGAGCATCTGAGCCAAGGATTCTCTGTGTTTGACCCAGAATTTCTCAAGAACGGACTTCTCCCTCTCCACTTCGGCTCGCTTCTGCCTCTCCGTCTCCAGATCCAGCTCCAGCATGGTCCTCTCTTTCTGCAGGTCCTTTATCTGTTTTTCCCATCCCTCCTTCTCCTTCTTCCACTCTGCCTGCAGGCGTGCTCTGGCCTCCCTCTCTCTCTGCAGTTCTCTGAGCAGAGTCTTTCTGGACTTCACTGGTCTCGACAACTGGAGACAACCGAATACCATCTGCATCAGCTTCATCCTGTGGCCTGAACCTCCAAACACAACGGTCAAAGCAAAACTAGTGTCAGAACACCAGGACATTGCCCTTTATCCCTACAGTGACATCACAGAGAGTGACATCACACCTGGCAGATGCCATGGGAACAATGTTAATTTTGGCAGTTGATCTTGATTTAGTTTTCGTCCTAGTCTTTTGATTAAAATGTGTAGTAGTTTTAGTCTAGTTTTATTCAATAAAAACTACAAATATTTTAGTCTAATATAAAATTTAAAAAATATATATAAAATAGCCTAATTTTAGTCATGTGGTTTTAAAGGTTTAACAAGTTTGGAGGTATTATTAGCTACCCATTTTAATGTTAAATATTGTTAAAAATTTATGTTACATTTAAAAACATTAACATCCAAAATTATGGAAGGAATTATGGTGACTTTTTTATTACCTTTTTCATTTATTAACATTTGTTAACATTTTATGAATTATTGGCGATAAGAGCGACTCCCAGATGCTGGAAGAATTCTTTGGGAGTTGACCCTCTTCAATATTCGCCCAGCTGCTCTCATCACCCTGACAACAGCAAAGCATTTTTCTGTTTTAATTTTCTTGCGATTTTCTGGTTTCTAACCAGAAATAATGGGTTGTCTTGTCACTCTTTCACTTTTTTTTTTTGTTTTTAATCGCTGACAGAAAATGTAAAACATTTTTTTCATTGTCTCCAAATGATTCTTTTTATTTAGTTCTTGTCTAGTTTTCATTGTGAAAAAGTGGGTTTTTTTTTTTATAGTTTTGTTTTTTTTATAGTTTTGTTAAAGCGCACACAAACACAGTGTATAGGGTTCTGCTGTTAGTTGGAGAACATTGGGTTCTCCCCACTCTTGTTGCGTTAACAAGAGTGAAAGGGGAACAAGTATGCAGAGCAACATATGGGGACTACAGTCTGTAATGGTAGAAGCCACACAGTGCAATGATGTGGTCAGTGGCCAGCCACACGGACAGAGTGTAGAATATTAGAGTGCGGTCTGTTTAATGAGTCAGGTGTTGTACACTGAGCTGTAAAAATGGATGCAGGAAACAGGAATAATATCCCAGACTTTAGTCACTCTCATCCCTCCATCTAAAACATTCCTGTCATTTATTTTAATTTAATTCCAGGATGAATATGTGCTCAGTTTGTTTGATGTGTTTCTTTAACCACTTTTCATCAAGTCCAACAGAGCACAGGGTTGAGCCCGCGTATATTGAAGCAAATCTGTCTCATCAGACTTTGAAATATTACCACCTTTGAATTTGTAGCACTGAATTTTTTTGCACTGAAATTATGCATCTGAATTTTGTTGCTTTTGAATTTAAGTCTTCAGATTTCCAGCTCTGAATATTTTGCTTCGCAATTATGCATCTGAGTATAAATGCTCTTGAATTGAACTCGTGATTTTTCAAGAACACGTTTTCACTGTTATTATTCAAGGTTAATAAATTCAGATAAAAGGATTCAAAGGATGAGCAATCGATTCATTAGGATTTTCTCTTTCACCTTAAATGCTGCACTAGTTGCATTCTGTCGCCGCTAGATGGTGAAATATGAACACAACAAACACATTACAAAACATTTCCACAGTAAAATTTCTTCATCTTCAGGATGTCAACAGTCTGTTATTGTCATGCCCTCGTCATGTCTGTTTTTTCGGCCATGTGCTGAGAGCGAGCACATGGCTATGTTTGTTGTTGTTTCCTGTCTCCGCCTTTGTTCCGCCTCCTTGTCCGTCACCCTCGTTATCTGTTTCAGGTGTGTCTCGTCTGTTCGTATATTTAAGTCCCCTTCCCTCACTTCCTGTTGTCGTTCATTTGTATTGTTTTCATACTCGTTCTCATTCGTTCTTCCCTGTTTCGGTCCCTGTTACCTCTGTTACGTTCTCAAGTCTGTTTGTCTCCGCTGTTTGTCTGTCATTGTTTTTCACGTCTTCGTTTCGTTTTTAAGTCTAGTTTGTCTCTGCTGTTCCTCGTTAGGGTTTCCTCAGTCGTTATTTGTTTTTCAGTTATCGTGTTTCCTTTCTTTAAGTCTGTTTTGTATTGTTCTGTTTTGTTTAATTAAAGGTTCTGTGTTTTAGCGCGTGCGTCCGCCTCAGTCAGTCCGCACCCCGTGATTCGTGACAGAATGAACGACCACAAGGACGCAGCTAACACGGACATTCTCCCAGAGAAGAACATAAAAATGGCAGAGGATATACTGGCTGTAAGGGTGGGTGATCAACCTGCCATTTTATAATCCTTTCTGGGAGTTCCAGCAGAATATGAAGGAGGTCCCAACTGGAAAGGTTTTATATTCCAATGCACGAACCATTTTGAATATTTAACCTGTCCTCCTCCTCCTGCTTTAGTCCAACTCATGTTCATATGAACTCATGTTCATAAAATCTCTCCTGTGAGGAGAGGTGTTACAGTGGGCAGAGACCGTAATTAAGGAGAGATCTCATGATATCAATGTACATGACAACAATGAGACATTTTTTGAACTCCTTACTGAGATTCGGGAGGTGAGGCTAACAGGGGCGCATCTCCAGGGGAACCACGGTTGAAAGAGTCCCTCAAGAGTGCGCCCAACAGTCCCCCTAAACCCTAAAAAACTCCAACGCGAGCCCGGCGAGCAGCACAAACCCCTGCCTCTGTGGACGTATTCGCTCCTGTCTCCGTGAAGGTGGCACCAGGCGCTCCTGTCTCCGTGAAAGCGGCACCAGCCGCTCCTGTCTCCATGAACGCGGCGAACCCAGCCGCACCTGTCTCCATGAACGCGGCGCCCGCCGCACCTGTCCCCGTGAAGGCGGCTAACCCAGCTGCTCCTGTCCCAGCGAAGGCGGCTCCCACAGCCGGTCCTGTCCCAGCGAAGGTGGCTTCCATGGCCGCTCGTGCTCCTGAGAAGGCAGCTTCCTCAGCCGCTCCTGTCTCTGTGAACGCGGCGCCCGCCGCTCCTGTCTCCGTGAACGTGGAGAACCCAGCCGCACCTGTCTCCCTGAACGCGGCGCCCGACGCTCCTGTCTCCGTGAAAGCGGCACCAGCCGCTCCTGTCTCCATGAACGCGGCTTCCACCGCCGCTCCTGTCCCCGTGAAGGCGGCTCCCACAGCCGGTCCTGTCCCAGCAAAGGCGGCTTCCGCGGCCGCTCCTGTCTCCGTGAAGGCGGCACCAGCCGCTCCTGTCTCCGTGAAGGTGGCACCAGCCGCTTCAGTCACCGTGAACTTCCACTTCCGCTTCTTCCACCGCCGCTCCTGTCTCCGTGAAGGCGGCACCAGCCGCTCCTGTCTCCGTGAAGGCGGCACCAGCCGCTCCTGTCTCCGTGAAGGCGGCACCAGCCGCTCCTGTCTCCGTGAAGGCGGCACCAGCCGCTCCTGTCTCCGTGAAGGCGGCACCAGCCGCTCCTGTCTCCGTGAAGGCGGCACCAGCCGCTCCTGTCTCCGTGAAAGCGGCACCAGCCGCTCCTGTCTCCGTGAACGCAGCTTCCACCGCCGCTCCTGTCTCCGTGAACGCGGCGAACCCAGCCGCACCTGTCCCCGTGAAGGTGGCTCCCACAGCCGGTCCTGTCCCAGCGAAGGCGGGTTCCACGGCCGCTCGTGCTCCTGAGAAGGCGGCTTCCTCAGCCGCTCCGTGAACGCGGCGCCCGCCGCTCCTGTCTCCGTGAACGTGGCGCCCGCTGCTCCTGTCTCCGTGAAAGCGATGCCTCCCATGGCCGCACCTGTCCCAGCTAAGTCGGCTTCCACGGCCGCACCTGTCCCAGCAAAGGCGGCTTCCACGGCCGCTCTTGTCTCCAAGAAGTCGTCCACCCCGGCCGCTTGTGCTCCTGAGAAGGCGGCTTCCTCAGCCGCTCCTGTCTCCGTGAACGGGGCGGCCGCCGTTCCTATCTCCGTGAACACAGCGCCAGCCGCTCCTGTCATCGTTAACGCGGCTTCCTCAGCCGTTCCTGTTCAAGTGAAGGCGGCTTCCTCAGCCGCTCCTGTCACCATGAATGCGGCACCCGCCGCTCCTGTCTCCGTGAACGCGGCTTCCACAGCCGCTCCAGTCACCCTGAAGGCGGCGCCCACCGCACATGCTCCAGCGACGGCGCCGTCCTCAGCCGCTTCTGTCCCAGCGAAGGAAGCTTCCAAGGCTGCCCCTGTGACTGTGGCTACGGCCGCTTCTGCCCCTGTGACTGTGGCTACGGCCGCTTCTGCCCCTGTGACTGTGGCTACGGCCGTTTCTGCCCCTGTGACTGTGGCTACGGCCGTTTCTGCCCCTGTGACTGTGGCTACGGCCATTTCTGCCCCTGTGACTGTGGCTACGGCCGTTTCTGCCCCTGTGACTGTGGCTACGGCCGTTTCTGCCCCTGTCACTGTGGCTACGGCCGTTTCTGCCCCTGTGACTGTGGCTACGGCCACTTTTGCCCCCGTGACTGTAGCTTCGGCCGCTCCTGGTCATGTCGGTAGGTTGGCCCCTAGGACTTCGGCCCGATCCCTAGAGCTGTGCCCAGGCTGGCTTCTTGGACAGCCCCACAGACTTTGGCCAGTCCTGGGCACCGCCATTTTGTCTTGGTTCCCCTGTCTGTCCCTGTCCTGGTTCCTGTCCCTGTCATCGTCCCTGTACCTGTGTCTACGTTTGTCTCTGTCCCAGTCCCTGTCACTGTGTTTTTTTCTGTCCCCGTAAACGTCCTGGTCCCTGTTCCCCTGCCAAGTCTTGTCCAATCCCCTGTTAGTCCGGTCCAGTCCCCGTTTCAACCCTCTGTCTTGTCTCCTGTCCATTCCCAGCACCCAGTCCTGCCTCATGTCCAGTCCCCGTATCTCTCCAGTGTTCAGTCACCTGTCTTGTCTCCATTCCAGTCCCCTGTCCTGTCACCTG
The DNA here is from genome assembly GCF_029633855.1 of Hoplias malabaricus. Classification (NCBI taxonomy): domain Eukaryota; kingdom Metazoa; phylum Chordata; class Actinopteri; order Characiformes; family Erythrinidae; genus Hoplias; species Hoplias malabaricus. The sequence goes on along the minus strand of NC_089812.1, from coordinate 23,614,424 downwards.
CCCATGTCCAGTCTTCTGTCCCCAAACCTGTTCAGTCCCCTGTCTTGTCACAGTTCCTGTCCAATGTGCAACCCCAGTCTCCAGTCAAGTCTCATGTGTCCACTCCTGTCCTGTCCAGTCCGTTTCAGTCACTTGTTCAGTCTCTTGTTGCCCCCCTTTGTCAGTCTCCTGTCATGTCCCATGTCCCGTCTCATATATCCGGTCCTGTCGTGTGTCTGTTCCTGTCTTGTCTTGAGTCTTGTCTTCCGTGGTTTTGTTTTCCGTGCCCTCTCCTGTGCCAGCTCCTGGGAGGTTTAGGAGTACGCGCCCTGGGAGTTGCGCGTTTAGGGTTGGGCATCTGTCATGCCCTCGTCATGTCTGTTTTTTCGGCCATGTGCTGAGAGCGAGCACATGGCTATGTTTGTTGTTGTTTCCTGTCTCCGCCTTTGTTCCGCCTCCTTATTCGTCACCCTCGTTATCTGTTTCAGGTGTGTCTTGTCTGTTCGTGTATTTAAGTCCCCTTCCCTCACTTCCTGTTGTCGTTCATTTGTATTGTTCTCATTCATTCTTCCCTGTTTCGGTCCCTGTTACCTCTGTTACGTTCTCAAGTCTGTCTGTCCTTGGTGTCTCGGAAGTGTACTCTGAATTTTTTGAAACTCGTATTTTGGCATCTGAATTTCATCTACCGAATTTGAGCAACTTCGAAATAATATATTTTGAGAGATGTGATTGAGAAAATATCAATCAAAATATCGTTTGAATTTTCTTAGCTTGAATTTTTTTATCTGAATTTATTAACCTTGAAACATTTAATTGGTCAGTCTGCACCTCACTAGTCCTTGTTTACGTCAGGCAAAGCTCATGTACCTACCCTCATCTCGAGCAGCTATGCCAAAACGTAAATGTAAGTTCTCGGATGAATTAAAAAAGAAATTCCCATGTTTTGTGTAGCAAATAAAGGTGTAAAGGACCTAAAAGCACACGTAGGTTCAGCTGAGCATACAACAGCAGCGAGGGGCAAGAGCCCCCCAAACCCCCACTGAATAAAAACGGAGAAGGAAGAGAAGAGAGCGAAAGTGATTATGTTCCTAAAAAGTAAATAAAGGCTCATTCTCAGCAGTGGCTGAGACCATTTATTCCTAACAGGGCTGTTTATACATGAAAAGGAAAGTGCTGTGCTGTTTGATCCTTGTGGTATTTTGACCAAACCAGTCACAGTTTTATTAAGACCCCAGGAAGACCACTCTGGGAGTAATGTGTAATCACAGGTGAAGTTTGTGGGGGGGTTTATAATATTAATTGTCCTTAACTGAGGTAAAATATCAGCCGGAATTCTCTTTTTTGCTAAGAATATTGCAATATTGCTCTTAAAAATTTTAGCAAAACAATTCATCTGTAAATATTGTATTTCTGAAAAAAAATTTTAGATATTATTTATTTTAGATATTTAGATATTATCTCTTTATTTTTGATGTATTCCACCTGTTGCTCTGCATAACCTGCACTTCAATGGTCAGGACCCAATGCTGCAGTGACACTGACGTGGTGATGGTGGTGGGGTGTGTGTGTGTGTGAATTTTCAGTGCAATCAAATAATCCCACAGTGTACTGTAGTAAGTAGTGTACAACTGATGTACCCTAGCTGAGATTGGATACCCATAATACACTGCGTGTCATACAAATCATGCAGTAGAAAAGCCCCATAATACTGCATTTCATAGTGAGTAATGTGGGGAATAGTGAGTAGGGAGTCTTGAGTTATAGACGAACACTATGATCTCTCTAAGATTTGCAGCCGTACTTAGTTTATTCCCGTTTATTCTCGCCTCTAGGAACTGAATAAAATCCCTTATTGTAAGATAGTTATCGAGACAGATGTAGCAGGTATCGACATAACATTATAAAAACCACAAAGCGAGAAAGACATTTGAATGCATTTATTTATTAGAACAAGACGAGCACTTGTGGGAACTCTGTTCTTTCTTTTTTTGATGTAAACCTACACCTCCCTGTCCAACAGAGTTCAGCCAAGCCTCCAACTCTCCTCTCCTTTAAGCCTCGTCTCTCAGCCTTTTCAGGTGTCTACAGAAGGAAAGAGCAACTCCCTTCTTCTGTTTCTCTTTCCTGAGCTCATTCCTGAGCTCCTCTACTTCTTTCCTCTGCCCCTCCACCACCTTCCTCGCATCCTGCAGCTCTTCTTCCATCTGGTGTACCTTCCTCTCCATCTTCTCTCGCTCCACCCTCATGGCTTCATTGAGGCTCTTCGCTGTCTTGAGCATCTGAGCCAAGGATTCTCTGTGTTTGACCCAGAATTTCTCAAGAACGGACTTCTCCCTCTCCACTTCGGCTCGCTTCTGCCTCTCCGTCTCCAGATCCAGCTCCAGCATGACCCTCTCTTTCTGCCTTGCTTCCTGCAGGTCCTTTATCTGATTTTCCCATCCCCCCTTCTCCTTCTTCCACTCTGCCTCAAGGCGTGCTCGGGCCTCTCTCTCTCTCTGCAGTTCTCTGAGCAGAGTCTTTCTGGACTTCACTGGTCTCGACAACTGGAGACAACCGAATACCATCTGCATCAGCTTCATCCTGTGGCCTGAAACTCCAAACACAACTAGTGTCAGAACACCAGGACATTGCCCTTTATCCCCTACAGTGACATCACAGAGAGTAACATCACACCTGGCAGATGCCATGGGAACAATGTTAATTTTGGCAGTTGATCTTGATTTAGTTTTCGTCCTAGTCTTTTGATTAAAATGTGTAGTAGTTTTAGTCTAGTTTTATTCAATAAAAACTACAAATATTTTAGTCTAATATTAAATAAAAAAATATATATAACATAGCCTAATTTTAGTCATGTGGTTTTAAATGTCAGAGTCACACGGACAGAGTGTAGAATATTAGAGTGTGGTCTGTTTAGAGTCAGGTGTTGTACACTGAGCTGTAAAAATGGATGCAGGAAACAGGAATAATATCCCAGACTTTAGTCACTCTCATCCCTCCATCTAAAACATTCCTGTCATTTATTTTAATTCCAGGATTCCATCTCAGTTCACTGCTCAGGTTGAGCCCGCGTATATTGAAGCAAATCTGTCTCATCAGACTTTGAAATATTACCACCTTTGAATTTGTAGCACTGAATTTTTTTTGCACTGAAATTATGCATCTGAATTTTGTTGCTTTTGAATTTAAGTCTTCAGATTTCCAGCTCTGAATATTTTGCTTCGCAATTATGCATCTGAGTATAAATGCTCTTGAATTGAACTCGTGATTTTTCAAGAACACGTTTTCATTGTTATTATTCAAGGTTAATAAATTCAGATAAAAGGATTCAAAGGATGAGCAATCGATTCATTAGGATTTTCTCTTTCACCTTAAATGCTGCACTAGTTGCATTCTGTCGCCGCTAGATGGTGAAATATGAACACAACAAACACATTACAAAACATTTCCACAGTAAAATTTCTTCATCTTCAGGATGTCAACAGTCTGTTATATTGTGTCTTTAGTGAGCCTTTCAGATTTTTGAGACACTTTAAAAATAAAGAGATAATATCCGCGGAAGGAAACTAAACGTGTTGTTATTCCACAGTATGGAAGTTGTGTTCGTATTTCGTCATCTAGCGGCGACAGAATGCAACAAGTGCAGCATTTAAGGTGAAAGAGAAAATCCTAATGAATCGTTTGCTCATCATTGGTGTCCCGGAAGTGAACTCTGAATTTTTTGTAACTCGTATTTTGGCATCTGAATTTCGTCTACAGAATTTGAGCAACTTAAAAAACTTGAAATATATTGTTTGAATTTTTTTTTAGCTTTAATTTTTTAATCTAAAATGTATTAACCTTGAATACCAGTGAAAACATGTTCTTGAAAAATCACGAGTTCTATTCAAGAGCAATTATATTCAGATGCATAATTTCAGTGCAAAAAAATTCAGTGCTACAGATTCAAAGGTGGTAATATTTCAAAGTCTGATGAGACAGATTTGCTTCCATATTTTTCTTTCAGGAAGGCTGGCTCTTCACTGAAGAACAGTGTTGTTTCTGAGTTTCTATTGATGGAAACAGCACTCTCTAAATCTCATAAATTTTTTCACCTGGCTTAATTTTTTTTTTAACAATTTGCATATTTTACGAGGACAGATGTGCGTGTCCTTGGTTTGCCAGGACACAGATCTTGCGATGGATGCACTGGCTCCCTCAGAGGGGTCGCCTACTAAGGCTGTATTTTTTGAGCAAAGCCCTGGGAAGAAGAGGAACAGCGGAGGAATTCTGCTGCGTTACAACAAGGCCTATGACTACAAGAAGCTCCAAAAAGCTTTGCACTATCCCAACTCATCTCTGGGAATAAAGTAAGGTCACATGGATCATGTCACAGCTCAGAGGTTGGCCGAGTGTATTTCTGGGATAAACTATAGTTCCCTTTTAGAATTTAGGGTAGTTATCATAGAGGAATCTCCCTCCTTCCTCATATGTCACCGTAGTCCATTTTATTATATAAATGTGTCATCAATATTCAATATTACATTCAATAAACCTGTTGTGTTGATAAAACCAATCCATGATTACTAATGTGTAATATGCATATTTATTTGTATGGAACCCTCACTTTCTGGTCAGATTCAATTTCAGGGCCAAGAACCCTTCAGCAGATCAATCATAGTTAAGTAATTAATAATTAATTATAACTCTACAATTCCCTCTACACTAAAATCTGACTCGGATTTTAGTGTAAAAAAATGTGTTTTTTCAAAAAGCGTCTGGTTTAACCGCAGTTTAAATACTCAAACTTCTAGCTATATAGTGATAGCATTTTTACCCATGTGTCTGGAGAGGAGCGTCAACACAAATCAAATGACTACTTACTGACACAGCGAGCATTAGGACAGAAACGGTTCTGAATCTGAATACAACCCCAACCTCATATTAATCCGCTCAGAACTCATTAAATAAGCCTGATTTTGGTGGAGATTGTGAAAAATACTCATCAGTCTTTAAAGCGGTATGTAGCTCAGCTGACTCTGGGCCCATTAGCGCATTAGCATTCCTAGCTTTATCCTACTCACATTTCACAACAATACACTGTGTTTAACCCTCCTGAACACAGCACAGGAACATTAAACCTTTCCTGTTTCTTATAATTCAGTATCACAGAAAAAATTTGTCAAAATTGACCAGTTTGGGGGAAGAATAGTTTTTTGCTAAACTGAACCTACAGTAGCACACAGTTAGTGTTAAGTCACAGACATGATACTAATTTATTTTATTTATTTAATCATGTTATTACCAAGACAGAACACTCTGCGACCAACATGGGGCACTGGATTATGTGCTCTAGGGTGGTACATGGCCTATTTCTGGGACACTGAACCTGAAGGGCCACTAAAATGAATTCCATAACCGATGTGCATTTTCACCCACAGCAATTACACCCACTAATAATCACCATGCTGTACTCAATTTATTCACATTATCAATATCCTATATTTTAATAAAGTAGGGTTATATGCACTTAAAACCTCCTTGTTTGGTGTATGTTCATATTAATGTGTGAATCTCGAGTCCACCATCCTGCAGACTGTGAAACAAGACCACCCAGTCAGAAAACATGGGATAAAATGAGCCGTTCTGATTCTTCTCCACCAAGTGCAGACTTAATTGTTGCCCCAATCATAGCTCTGGACCAGCGTTTATTTGAGAGAGCAAAAGACAAGGTTAAACTCAGCAGAAAACACAATAAGCGCAGTGAAACCACAAAAGGAAGAGATCTGAAGGAATATGGCTAAAAAAAAAAACAGCTTCTGCTCATCACTGCTGTGCGCTCAGTGTTGGGGTGAACAGAGAGGCTGATCATCACTTAAAAAACAAAAATGCGCTGAAGACCGGCGTTCTGAACCGGGCTGTTAAGACAGACAGAGAGAGAGAGAGACAGAACACTGCTATGGGGCTTTGACCACAGCAGGTCAGACTTTTCATAAAGAACAAGAACTGTGGTTCAACTGTGGAGAAAAGGGAGAATATGTTCTCTGTAAACCATCTGACCATGAACAGAGATGCAGTCTGTAGTAGATGCCACTGTTATTAAAAACCCAAAACAAAAAACACACTATTCTTGATTGCAAAAGTTTTTATTGAAGGATGAAAAAAGGTGAGGAAGCAGAGGTTAGACTGTACATGAAGAGCATTTCAGTATGGTTTACTGACAGGAAGAGAAGCATCTCTGCTTCTTTTAGTAGGATTAGAACATGAGGATTTTAGGAAACATCCACATAAGGCAAAACAATCAATCATCTACAAACAAATTTCAAAACCAAACCACAGTTGTGGAGAAGTGAGGCATCAAACTGGAGGCACTGGGAGAGAAGGTTCAGGAGTTTAGGCCAAATCCTTTGCATAAATCAATAATCAGAGCACTTCAGTTTCTGGGAAAAGGGGAAACCTGAACAGGCCTTTTATTTCCACAAAAAAGAAAAACATTTTTACTTTTTAAACGTGTATCCACGTTTAGAGATAAATTACAGTGAAACTAGCCTCGTAACTGTGACGTTCTGCCTTTTAACGTCAGTAAATATTTATTTTCTCCTTTCTCACAGCACAGACAGGCACAGAATTACAGCTTAGTTACGTAGTGTATCTGCGTCTTAATCACAGCATCGCTTTCTTTTTTTAAAAAGTGAGATCCAAATATGTGGCTGAAGCACATGTGCAGAGCGAGAGAGTTTTGGTTCTGGGCACCTGTGAATCACAAAACACTTACAGAAGCATAAGGCCATGTGTCTGTTTTGGTAAAAGCAAGAGTCTTGTTTTTTTATTATTATTATTATTTTTTACTTCCCTCATATTTTAGTTAAAAGAGAAAAGACAACAAAGGTGGGTTTGGATTTAGCCGACCGCTAACATGCCAGCAGCAAACTGCTCCTTTCCAGCCATCACAACTAATCTCCAGCATTCAATAAAGGAACACTATCATATTTCAACCCCTTCTCTATTTTCTGCATTGGCTGCATACACTCAGTTGCCTCAAACAGATCTTCAAGTTCCTCTGAACTCAGAGCAGAACAATTTTTATCGACTTGAAATGCACTTAAATTGGAAATCTTTGGGCATTTGTTGAAGCAGCTACATATGAGGCAGACATTAAGGCTGAACAGTAATGAAATCCTACTTTGAATGAGCTTCAGGGCCACTCTGGTTGATTATTATTGCTATTTTAGCCTTTGCAGGATTCTGAATATGCTTAATCTGCACTTTTCCTATAATATCAGACGTATCAAGCATTCATTCATGTTTTTCCTATTGTACACGAGGCAACTGGGAACTGAAATACATAAGAATAACAACATCTATGAAATGTATAGGCCTGCTTTGTGACTAGGTTTAATAACTCAATCTCCTACTTTCACTTTCTCAAACTTAAACTATTCGGCTCTGGGAATAACTGTCCAAACTGAAATTATAATAAAACCCACAAGAACAAAACAACAATAAAACGGCTCATGAAACCTGCTGCTATGTAAAATGTGAAGGCACCTCCAGTTCCTCAGGAACGTCAGGTTGACTTCGGAGCACAGTCATTTACAACTGGCCACATCTGTACAATAAACTGTAGAAACAGAAAATAAATAAAAACAAAACCTCAAACTAAAAGCGTAGACATGAGAGACCCAGCCTGCATCAGCAAGCTACTGAATAGAAAGTTTAACCGTGAGATGTTCATTTATATCTGGGTTAGGCTTGTGCGATATGAAGATTTGTCTCTCTTTTCTACATTTGTGAAAATGGCTTTAGAGAGTGAGCTGTTAAAGCAATACTCCACAAGTTCACACCGTGAATGTGTCCAACAACAGAATAAAAAATAAAGCAGAGGCTGGTGGGAAAGCAGGGCCTCTTTTCTTGGCAAGTCACTCCGGTGGATTAAATGATCAAGAGTGAGTGCAGTGGACGATGTGGCCACAGGTCCTCTCAGACCTCGTCCACCCAAAGCTGGACATTTCTGAAAACACAAACAGCTTTTTCCAACATCTCTCAATGGCCATGAAAACACGACTAGACAATCAGGGGGGAGGGGAAAAAAAAATCAATATTGCACAAGCCTAAACTGGGGTATGGAAACAAGACGATTAAGTCTGCGGTAACAGAACCACAACAGCTTTTTAAAATTCTATAAACAGCAGACATTTTTTGTGCCATATTGACCGAAAGATTTAAGAACCATTTACAGCTTCATAAACCAGGTGAATAATCATTTCTGCTTTCACAATCTCTCTTCAGAGAGAATCACTATCAGAAAAATGCTAATAATAAATCCTCAGCTATAACTGTATATGCTAATACATAAAAATGCTAAAACCAGGCTGTATGTGTAGGCTTTTTTCATCAGCAATGTGCCGCTGAGAGGGAGAAACAGCACAGCCTCCAACATTAACATTTTACTTTGTTAGCACACAGTCAACCCATATAGGAGTATAGATTCCATGATTTGAAGCATCATTGGCCCTGTGATTATCATTTGGCTGTTACCACTGGGGTAATTAAGCTAAACTTATGATTAGCATTTCATTGTGAGAGCACGTTTTGTGATTAGCACTGTTTCATTTTAGCACAAAGTGTACTGGCAGTGTGTTCTGCACTGGCTAATACCACAGGTTCCAGGAGTGGCTTATTTTTTGCTGTTGTTGCTATATTAGCATTAGCTAATGAAGTCTAGAAATATCCCTCACAGACAAATCCATGTATCTCCAAAACTGTACACTTTCAAGAGAACAATAAAAAGCACTCACATTTTAAGAAATGAAAAACCATCAATGTCAATATTTTTCTTAGCCAATTTGGAACATTTGTAAAAGTTTTATTCGTCCTGGAAGTTCACACATCGTAAAGAACATCTGTTTTGTTCAGACTGAGCCAAAAAAAAAAAATAATAAATAACGGAGGCATAATGGAGATACAAGGTTTTGCTCTGAAGCCTAGACAACGAACCCCAGATTAGGCTTAATCCCAGTCCGATCCACTCCAGCACATTCAGCAGGGTCAGCACAGGCTCTACAATACGTGGCCAAATTATCATGAACATTTTTCTGGAAGGTAACAAACCCATCGTTCTAATATATGAAGAGTGCATGTGCTGCTGTTGGCTTTCGGCAGGGACGGACTGGCACAGGAGGACACTGGGTCCGGTCAGGAATGTCCAGGAAGGGTAAGAGACGTAAAGGAAGCCTTTCACCAGCTCCTGGGCCTGGAGCCAGAGACTGAGGCAGTTTCAATACAGACAAAGAGCTCCAGCGGCGGCGCAGCCTTCGACCGGGGCCTGAGCGGCCGCCGTCTGGGGCCTGTAACAGTTCATGCATAGAGGGTCTATAGGCACCATTCAACCAGGACAATGAGTGAACACAGCAGCACTGACGCCGAATGGCGGAGAGACGAGTGAGACGGGAGAGGCAGGGGCTCCCGAATGAACACACAGCTGAAGCCAGGAAAGACACTCCAATAAAAGAAACATCAGTGTGTTGCATATCTGTTAGAAAGAGAGTGAGACACGGACTGTACACATAAAAACACCCATAAGAGCATTGTTTCACGGGTGCACGCAGATCTATACATCAGCAATAAACAAGAAAAGAGTCTCCGCTTTTCAAATCTATCCCTTTCACATGCCACTGGCGTAAAACAGAGCAAATAACACAGCGGTTTATAAAAACGGGTACCTTCTAAAATCTTGGCACTTGTGAGCGACAAATAATTCAAGATCTTGGTTCATTTGGGTCCAATTGTTTGCGTGTGTTTTGTTTTCTTAAAAGAAAGCAAATTAAATAAATTAAAAACACCTCTACACTTCCCCTTCCCTGATGGACACGCGGCAAAGATAAATCTAAAAAGAGGAATCTCGCTGACGTGGAGGAAAACAGAGGGAAAAACCAACTTTTTTTAAAAAAAAGGCGTCAGTGAGTGAGCATTGACGGACAGAGAGAGGCAGAGAGGATGTTAGTTAAGTCAGATTTTCTTCAAACGAAAGAAAACAACAGTAAAAGTGGTCAACATTTCAGCCCTGAGTTTCACACTGTGAAATTAAATTTGAAGTGGTAAAAATAAACGTTTGTGTATGTACTTTTCTCTAATTCAACCATCAATCAGCAGAATCCATCAGCGGCGAGCAAAGTAGAGAGTGTAAACCTTTGAAAATATAACTTAAGACATCTTACAGGTAAATATATTCATGTATCTATATATATTAAAAAAATAAAATAAAATAAAAAAACCTGATTAGGAACCTACGGTTAAAAAAAATAATAAACACTTACAGCCAGGCAGGAGAAAGGGCTCAGAGCATTTTTCCTACTTTAAAAGCCATGAAATGAAATGTTAAAATGACAATAAGGCTTTGCATTTGGTTTTTTTTTTTTTTTTTTTTTTTAAACCTTAGATTCTTTTGCTCCAGCAATTTGGTCAGTAATTAAAGGCTCAGAAGGTGAAACAGTGACACATTAAAGACTCAGTGCTCAGGTATTGTCCCACTTTCTCTCGGTTAGTAAATCTGAGGGGGAGGTTAAACAAATGTGTTGGGGGATTTGTATTGGCACTTCATGTGCTCACTGAATAAAAGGTAGACAAGAGCGAGGGATCTAAAAAAAAAAAAAAAAAAACAAACAAACATCCCCACCCACACACACAAGCGCAGTAGAGCTGCACCACTGGCAAAACTGCAATCTCAGCCGTCACAAGGCTAACACAGCATGATGACAAATTTCAAATCAATCAGAGGAGGCGTAAATGCAAACTTGAGCATCATGATCAATCACAAGGATATTTTTTGGGGCGTTCAGATGAATCACTAATCCATCAAACTTAAATAACTTAATTATGAAGCTGATCTTGACCCATATCACGTGGAATCTAATGGACAATTGTCGCAGCGCCCCCTGCAGTTTGTGTTCAAGCTGCGGGTTAATAGTGAACAGGATGGGTTGCAGGTTTCAGTATTTATTTATGTCTGACAATATTTAAACTGGAGAAGTCAGAGGGGTGACATCTCTTCCTATGATGGCGTTTAGTCTTGATTTGAATTTAAGTTAGAATTAAAATTTTTCAAGTTTTTCTTTAGTTTAATTACTAAAGTAAAATATTTTACAGTTAACGGTGTTCATAATTGAAACCTTTTAAAGATTTCACATTTCCAGATGTAAAAATCAGTAAAACGTTTCGCCTATTACAGAATAAAGAACAACAGCAAATAGGAAGCCACCAGCAGATGACGCTGGTGTTTCATGTATTTTGCCCACATTGTGCAGCCACTAAAATGCGCATCACACCAGAGACAATCACACCCTCCCATCACTAAGCTCTCTGTCCACATCTGATGAGACACTACAACAACAACCCCAGTCGTCTGGCGCCATCTTCAGCCCTGTTTTTCCCTCGAAACAGCCCCAGGAGGCGGCGCTACTCAGAAACTATGGAGTACAAATTTGTAGAAGAACTCTGGGGCAGAGGGTCCTTTCAAAAACAGAACCGAAACAAACAACGGCAACAAGGAAAAGGAAGCAAGAAGGAAGGCAGCATCACTGCAGCATGAGCTGCTTGAGGTTGTCGTGCAAGATGGTGTCCTTGACGTCACGGAAGACCAGCCGAATGTTCTCGGTGTTAATGGCGGTGGTGAAGTGGTGGTACAGCGGCTTCTGCTGCTGGTCCCGCCTCTTGTTGCGGAAACACGTCACCAGGAAGTTCTTGACTTCCTCCAGGTCGTGCGGGTCCCCAGTGTATTCAGGGAAATAGTCCCTGATGGCCACCGTCTTCACCTTCTCCTCCAGCAAGTCTGTCTTGTTGAGAAAGAGGATGATGGAGACGTTGCTGAAGACGCGGTTGTTGACGATGGTCTCAAAGATGTTGAGCGACTCCATCAGCCGGTTGGTCTGCCGGTCCTCCATCAAAACCTGGTCAAACTCGCTGGACGAGACGAGGAACAGGATGGAGGTGACGCTGTCGAAGCACTCGAACCACCGCCTCCGCTCAGAGCGCTGTCCCCCCACGTCCACCATCTTGAAGGGGACGTTTTTGATCTCGAAGTCGTACTCGTGGATGCCCTTTGTGGGCTTGCGGGCCAGGAGGATATCCTGCTGACTGGGGAGATAGTCCTGAAACAGAACACAGAATAGTGTGTCACTTTAAACCAGGACTGAGCACAACACATTTTGGCGCTATGAGTCTCACTAACACAGCTGTGTCTGAGGAGTGTGGTGTGTTCTCCCTGTGTCTGTGTGGGTTTCCCACTTTGGTAGGTATGGTGACTGCGTGAAACTGTCCATAGGTGCGAGTGATTGGTTAAGCGTGTGTATGAGTGACTGGGTGTGCGAATGAAACTTTCCACAGGAGGGGGTGAGTGTGCGCACGTGAGAGTGAGAGACTCATGAGCGAGTGAAATTCCGCACAGGTGAGAGTGTAAAAGTGTGTGTGTGAGAAATTTCCCCCAGTGTGAGTGTGACTGGGTGAGTGTGTGGTGCTTTATTCAGGATTGTCAGTAGGCTCTTGACCCACCAAACCTAAACAGGATGAAGTGCTTATAGATACAGTTGTAAGTAAAGGTTCAGTAGTAATTTGTTACCAGCCTTTGTTATTTAACAGAAGAATTTTTTCATACTCTAGATACTAATCTAATAGGGTTGGTATTACAGTTATCCAATGTGTGACTCCCTGTATTTTTACATATTCACTGCTTTACTTCAGAGCTTTAGTTGAAGAATCATTTTATTTTTGTACTGTATCCCTCTTCTGTGATGAAGGAAGTTATGAAGCAACTTCAGTTTCCTTTGCAACTGCTGGAGTGAAGTGGTCTTTAAAACACCGCTGTCAATGTTCAGTGAGGATCAGCGATTTTAAGAAATCCAGCACAAAGCCCTGGTTCCTGTTTCTGCGGAACAGGTTTTGGGATAAACACTTTAACAAACAGCCGTGGGTTTGGTTTAGTTAGTGCAGCAATAGTCAGTGCTGGGTGGAAAGAAGCTGTTTCTTCACAAGAAGCAATGATTCGTGATTTCCCTGAACGCGTTTGTTACGGAGACTCTGAGTGAGGATAAGTGACACGTCCTCCATGAACAGACACTCAAGTAAATAGTAGCTGTGTGATTGAATTAGAAAACATAAAAATATAAACACTGTGCCATGTTTTTTTTTTTGTTTTACAAATATTTTGACCTATAAATCAGTGGCACTAAAACAGTTTTACACATTTACCCCATCACTCAAATAGACGAGTCACACACACACACACACACACACACACACACACACACACACACACACACACACACACACACACACACACACACACACACACACACACACACACACACACACACACACACACACACACACACACACACACACACACACACACAATCTTTCCAGGTAATACATAAATAAACCACGTAACAGACTACAGGATTTTCAAACAGGACCACATCACAGAGAAAGAAGCTTAATGGAAAAACCATTCACTTCCACACAGTGAGGTGTGTGAGGATATCTGGACACCCACATCATGTTAAAAAAAATATGTGAATATATGCTCCATTTACAGTGCTTTTCCACAGCATAGTACCTACTCTACTCAGCTTTTCCATCAGGTAAATTCAGTCCAGGAACCGGGTTCTTTTATGTCCCTGTTCTCTCGTGGTTCAGAGCAAGTCGAGTAGGGACTAAACCGTGGCATGTAAAACTTGCAGAGCGTTGATTGTCCAGAGAGAGTCGTCACTCTACGCCACGCAACGCAGACGTCCAGCACCAAATCTGTAATATCTCCAGCTGCAGAGATCACATTTGTTTTTTCCGACTCACGACGGCAGCTCATAAAATTACGCCGTGGTCTTTTGGATCCGTGACTGACGAAAGAACCCAGCGAGAGCTGGACGCTGCAACAAGGAAGGAACAAACTCTACTGATCTGTCTGAACTGATGACGGAGCTGTGTTCAGTCCTAAAAAATAACACGCCAATACACGATGAGTAAACAACGATTAACATTACCGCCACCGTTGTTGTGGTTTCCGAAGCCAGCTGTTACTGTAATAATAATAATAATAATAACAATAATAATAATTTGTACTTATGTAGCACATTTCAGAAACCCAAAGACGCTTACAATCTGTAATACACAATAGGAAGACATAACAAGAATACCATGATGCATACACCTAGACAAAAGTATATATAGAAGGGCTGGACATAGTGGAAGGCAGATTATATGCAAGTATGAAAAGACACGATTTAAGATTAGATTTGAATGTGGAGAGAAAATTAGATTGTACAGTTACTTTACCCTGATTACAAACAGATAAGACCCACACAGGCTGGGTGAGGGACTGGGGCAGGGGTTGAGAATCAAACACACAGCACTGACACCCTCTTTAACACACAAACAGAGAGAGTTAGTTTAGTTAGTTTTAATATTTTGTATTTAATGCCATATCTGCCCACAGGGCCATATTCATGGCAAGGGAGTAAGATGTTACTAATAAAATTTTATTATAGGGACGTTGAGGCTGCCATCTATTTAAGATCATCATATGTGTTGCTTGAGTTTCTTTTCTGACAGGAATTTTAGGAGCACTGATACTTTCGCGTTGTTGAACAATTCTGTTATGGACATTGACATATGCCAATTTCACACATGTACAATGGTCCAGAAATGTTCCAGTGTTTACCTGGAGCAGCTGTATGTGTGAACACAACCACCTACGACTTTCGCCCCTGACCTTACCCAGACTTTATCCTCCTCTAACCCTAGTAATGTTCCGGGTGAAGTCAGAGTCTGCGCACTTGGGAACGCAGCAGGAAATGTTCTGGAGTTTCTCCTGCACACGCTGTATGCCACACCTTAATCATGTGTTTCATCTCCTGCTGAGAGAGAGCACTCCTGAGGCAGAAACGCTCCCACTGTGAGCTACATGTGTGAATGACTGATCCAGGACATCTCCAGACCATCTGGAGTGTCTTTAGAAATTCTCTGAAGTGTATGTGAGAGAGAGAGATAACATTTTACAGAAAGAGACAGAGAGAGATGTAAAGAGAACATGAGAAATGAGAGACCATGAAATAAAGAAAGCAAAGAGCAGCTAGAGAGAGAGAATGAGAGAAAAGGGGGAAAACCATGTGACAAGAGCACGAGAGAGAGAGCAAAAGAGCATGCAAACATGCAAAGGAAGACGGGTGATGTAGAGTACAAGCCTGCGATTTCCTTCCGGTCTGGGAGTGAGAGAGAGAGAGAAAGTGTTTAAGAGTCTAAGAGATTTTTATATTTTACAAACACAGAGAACAAGAGGTGAGAGAGGGAGGGAGGGAGGGAGGGAGAGAGAAATATAAAAAGAGGCAAGGGAAGAGAGATTAGGATCTTCACCTTTGTTGTTCATACTACCAGAGACGCTGACGTTATAAAGTCAGAAATCTCATGTTAATCTCAAGCAGTGATAAAAACACGTCAGCTTTTCGCTTGCTTCTGTTCATCGCAACAGAGGACAGAAAAACCACCAACTTCCTGCCTCAGCTCAAAGAGAGAGCGAGATAGAACAGACAGAGGGAGAGCAAGAGACGAACGTACACATTACGCACAGAGCTGATGACAAACGGTGACGTGACGTAGATGCTCACGTGCACTGTGTCATGATGGAAAAATGTCAACAAATACTGCTGTTTATAAACACACACGTAAAGAGGGCACAAAAATTGTCCCATCCATAGGAGTGTTGAATTTTGAATTTGTTTTACCTTACATAAAATCACTTTAAAATTGGACAAAGGCTTTGTTATTAATAAAGCCAGTGATTATGGATGGGACACTTTTCATGCCCTCTTTGCTTTTGTGTGTGTTTATAGACAATCTCCTTTATTCATATTTAGGATATTATTTTATGCCATTTATTGGATTCTACATTTTTTTTTTATTATTATTGTTTACTTTAATTTTATTCGAGATGCTCCTCACATGGTGATTTTTTTTGCTTTCATTTGCATTTGTGATGCACTTCCTGACCCTAGAACATTTTTTAAATATTATTATTACATTTCTTATTGGTTTTATGCATTAGGGTGAAGATTGTGATCATATTGTTGCCGCAGATGTGCAGCAAGTTTGAGGCTGAAATTGAGCTTTTAAAGCTTCTTGCAACAAGCAGCGTTCACTGAAACCACACTTTCCACAGAAGAGTAGGTTTCCCAGAATTCAGTGAAACACGCTTCACCTCATAACAGAGAGAGTCTGGTGCAAGGTGTTCATTTTCTGCCCCTTATTTACCGCCTTTAAAAACAGATACAGACTGAACACTCTAGGTCTGACAATGTGTTGGGTTGATTCACAAGTGAAAATAAGTGAACACACCCTTCACAGAGAATACAGAACTTCTGATTCTGATTCTATTTATTAGAAAGTGCTCTTCAGTGGCTCAAAGTTAAGACCGTCTCTTTCTTTTACATTTACTTGCGCTCTCTACCTTATTCTCACTCTGTCCGTCTCATCTGCTTCTCTCTTGCTCTCTCAATGTCTCTCTCATTCTTTCTCACACATTCACTACTTCTCACTCACTCACACACACAGCCACTTTCACTTCCCTTGTTGGTGTGTGTGTGTGTTTCTCCACACACTCTGAGCTGCGTGAGAACAGCAGAAAATGATAGACGGACACAAGCACATCCCCCAACCCCCCACACTGACCCTCAAGAGCTGCCCCCCCCCCCCCCCCCACACACACACAGGCAGCAGGTTCAGCAGTGTTAAGCTCATTGTGAAAAGTATGTATAATCTCTACAGAGCAACATGAAACGGAATGGGAGCAGCTGCACATGAGCCAGAGGTCACCATGTACAATGCAAGAGCTGGGCTAGAGGAGTCTAAAGCCCCCCAGCACTGGGTTGAACTGTTCTCTGGCATGATGGATCTCCATCCAATACCTTGTGGTAGTTTGTAATCCACATCTAATCATTCATCACCAACACTTCAGTGAGGTTTTTGTGGCTAGATGCCATCAGATACTCACAGCAATGTTCTAATCTAATTTAAAGCCACCCAATAGGGGTAGAGACTTCTTCTGCAGTAAAGAAATTCTGAGGATGTTTCCTTGTTTGCTGCTCTCCAGTCTGTTTGTGTTGGAAACCAGTCTAATGTGTTTACATAGCCTCCAACACACCTGTCCACCTTAAAAGACAAAGCAATGCTTCTAAATGTAAACAAACCAGAGCGCAGCAGGTCCCCAGAATCGTAGATATTGCCTTGAGCACTTTTCAGTTTTGAAGCAATGCTGGGTGAGAGGGTTAGTCTTAAGCTTCTATTACTTGTTAGCAACATCGGTCTGTATCAAACATAAGAGAAAGAAAGATAATACTTACAGGCATTCCAAGTTTTTCCAGGTTATCCAAGAAATATTTCACAGATTCACCCTGAAGAGAAAGAACAGACTCTTAGTAATAAATTCCAAAATATTGCAATATACAAACAACAAAAATTAACAGTAATAATATTAACAACAACAATAATAATAATATCAACCACCACGATGAATTTTAACAAAAGGTTATTAAAGTGGTGGTGCTGAATCTTCAGCCTTCTTCTGTGTAGTAGTATTGAAGCCACTGTCCACTCATTTTAATGCACAGAAAAGATCATTTTAAAGATACAAAATGTATTCATCTATGGCTGAAGTGCCCTTGATCAAGGCACCTAACACCCAAACTGCTCACTGCTCTGTTCAGTTCCCTTAATGTGTGTGAAGGCTTGCTCACTTTTGTGTGTTTTTGTGGACTACCACAGATGGGTTAAATGCAGAGAGTAAATTTCTATAAGGGGATTAATAAAGGTGATTCTTTTTCTTCTGCTAAGATGGTGTCAGCATTATTTTCAATTCAATAGCAGTTTAAATGTGTTTAGCAGCTCAAACCTCCCTCTCTGCTGCTGCTGCTCTGAACTGGGATGACAGGCCAGATCACAGAATGATTTACAGGCCGCTTCTCAGCGTGTGTCCTTTCTTGACGTCATCAACTGCCGAAGCTACATTCTGATACTCAAGAACACCAATAGCAAGAACGGTTAAAGTACCCGGATGTTTGTTCTCGCTCCACCCAAAATAACAAGGACGAATCGTTTATCTCACCGAGAACTACTTGATAAACCCATCATTCATTGCAGCATCACAAATCCGCTCTTGCAAGGTCACTTCTGATGAATGTTCTTCTGAAGAACACAAGTCCATTTCTTGTATTCTTGGTACAGAGAAACAGTCTGACTTATAGTGGCATCACAATGGCAATGTAGCAAAGAGCAAGTACTAGCAAAGACTTTCCACTCAGTTGAAGAGTGAAAAACCCTGAGGTTAGGCTGGGTTTGGATGCCCCTGCAGGGGACAAGAGCTGAGAGGCAGCTGGAGAACACACACAGCACATTCCACGACATACTGGACTCCACTCTGTTTGGTCCCTGGTCAGTTTTCCACTCACACAGCCCCCCCCCCAAAAATGTATCCGGTGTCGTCTCAAAACCCTGTCTCTAGCATGAACAGCTGTCTTTGGAAACCACAACAACTTTGGCAGTAACATTAACAAAAGCGTTGTTTACTCATCTTGTATCGGTGTATTGTTGTTGTTGTTTGGGACTGAACACAGCTCTGTCATCAGTTCAAACAGATCAGTAGAGTTTGTTCCTTCCTTGTTAACAATAAAAAATAAATAATTCAATAATACGGACTAATGGCCTGTTAATGGTGTGTTTCTGCCCTGAACCTAATGGTTCCAGGTAGGCACTGGACCCTGAACAAGATGTAGTTCCTATGGAACATGCATGAATAATTTAAAAATGTGGCATATGGGCCGTTTTAAAAGGGGAATAATCAAGATCACGGCAGGCGAGGGTCTTTCGGTTCTGAATTCAAAGCAAAGTTGTGGCGAACTAATAACATGCACAGATTTATGCGCTTTACTCAGCCAAAACACAAGGTGAGGACATTGTGCAAAGAGAGGTGTAATTTGTGGCTGGCAATTTCTGCAGAAGTAATTATTAAAAGAATTAGACCCAGTAGAGGTAAACAGACTAAGACTCTGTCTGCTGTTGTGTTCCTGGATAATGAAGGAGTGCAGAAGCACAAACAACCTCACCAGGAACCTGTGACAAATCTCCACACCCATCTGAGAACTGAACAGAACACACACAAACGTACAATCTTTAAAAGACGACATATCAAGAAAACCCTTGTTCAATATTTGTTTACATTATTGAAGGGGAATCTGGAGCCCACCAATACACACACACTGTAAAACAGGATCACCTAGTCCATTTGAGTTCTGCCTGAGTCAGAAACAACAAGCACCGAGTAAAAATGGAGAGGAAAGAGAACACAAGCAAAAATCAGAGCTTCTGCTCCTTGGTCCTCAACGCTGTGCGCTTGGGTCGGGGTGAACTGCGAGCAGCTCATTATCATTTAAAGCAGTGATCACCAACTAGTTGATTGAGACTGACAAGGCTACACAAAGTGATTGCAATATATGGTTGATATATCATCGCAATATATCATTGTTATTTTAAGCACTTAAGCCTGGCATTTACACTGGCAGATCTTTCATTTGTTTAGATTTCAAAAGGCCACTTTGTGACCACTGCTTTAAGGGAACAGGTTTGGCTTATGGTCTTCTTATGGCAAGGAGGGGGGGGTCAAATACTCAATCAACACCTTGCAGTTATGCTCATGTTATACCTCCTGAACTACAACTTGCTCTATACAAGTTCACACTTTATAGCTCCACACACTCAACAATAAGCCTCTTGCTAACTGATGGGGCTTAAGCTTCTATTACTGGCTGCTCCTGGATGTCATGAGTGTGCTCTCTCTGCTTTTTGGAGTGCATCCTCAGATCTGTCACGCCTGATTAGTTTGGTCTGCTTCTGCTCCCATCCTGTTCGTCCCAGTTCCGGTTCCTGATTGGCTGCCTCTGTTTCCTACTCTCTGTAAAAGCTGAGCCGAAGCCTCCAGACTGCTGTCTCATTGTTTCCATGCCGTATTTTCTCGTTTATGGTAATTGTGACTATCTGGAGTGTGCCGGAGCCTCTGCGTGTCTGAGTTCGCCTGAGGGCTCTCCCTGTTTGGACCTGGACGCCCAATTGTAAATAGCTCACACATTTGTAAGGTGTATAAATAGCACACACTGTGGGTGTTTGGGAAGTGGAAAGGTGGACGCCATTCTTGCTTATATTCACACTTTCCCTGGTTATAAGTCAGGGAAGATTTGTCTTACTTCACTGTGGTTTTGGTTAAGGTTAGGTAAACCCTCTCTCTCTCTCTCCATTTTTTTACCCTTAAACTCTCTCATTTCCTCTATCATCTATCCCCTTGCTCCTTATCTCTCTCCTTACCCACTCACTATTTTTCTCTTACTCCAAATACTCTCCCTTCGCTCTCTTATTTCTCCCCTTACTCCGTCCCTCTGATCTCTCCCCTTACTCACACACGCACTCTTGTCCCTTACATTATCCATCTTTCCTCCCTTACACTCTCTCGCTCTGCTATCTCTCATCTCCCATACTCATCACTCTCTCTATTTTCCCCCTTACACCCACTTGTTCTCACAGAGAGACTGACCAGTTGTTCTCCAAACCTAGGAAGGCTATGGCATCACCGGGTTCATCACCAGCATTCTCTCGCCTCTGTTTAGTGGGAAACTATTTACTGCAGCTCAGTGTTCAATATGGCAATGCTACACCTACATTAGGCTTTCATAAACCGTGTACATTTTTAACCCAATAGTTTCATTAAGAGCTGGTTTCTGTCATTATTTGCACATGTTAAACCACAGTTTGACACAGATCTGGAGCCTGAGGGAAAACCTTCACTGACATCCTTCCTTCACTGAGCCCCTTGAGATCACAGGAGTTTAAGGGTTAATGTGGTTTTGGGGTGAAACAAACAGGTCTTTGAGTTGGGTTATGGTGCAATCACAAAAATAACTATCATGGAGGAGATTCTGTCCTACCACGAAAGAATTAATCAGTTTTACACTGAAATTGCAATCAAAGAACACACAATTTTCAAAATGCTTTAGACCCTATCCTCAGGACACAGTGAGGAGTGTGTTGTCATGGTGAGTGACTGGGTGAGTGTGTGAAACTGTCCACAGGTGTGAGTGTGTGAGTGACTGGGTGCGATTGTCATCGCCTGCAGATGAGCTGTGGGCCAACCAGAAGTAACTAAACACACGTGTTGTGACATCACAATCATGACTAACCAGTAGTCTGGCACAGTGTTTAAACCATGACCCATAGTGGCTGTAGGGGTTTAACTAGACCTGATATCTGGATCTGGACTGATAGAAAATTGCATTGATTAATTTTGAAACCACAATCACAATACTGATCAGAAAAACATTTAGATACATTCACCCAATTGATCAGGACAAATGTGTCCTCAGAACCCCCCCACCCCCATCACCCTATCCAGTCTGAGCTCAACGCCACTGTTGTGTTCCTCGGTGCTGGGTGTGGGCTCTGGGGAAAAATGTTCCCAACAGTGCTCAGGATATCAACCCCGCGCCAGGAGTGAAGAGGAAGTCCTGTTGCTCTGGGCCTGGCTAGAGCAGACGGATTTAACCCGTAGCACTGGCTAACAGTGCAGTTCTCCTACTTTCAGAAACAGTTTCACTGGTTCTGTCCCAAAACTTAGCAAGCTGTCTACATAGAGAGCATTTGACATCATAGTGGGTGCGCTCCAGACACATAGGCTGTCCCAATCCTTAGATACCTTAAAATATGCTATGTACTGAGATACCTTAATCTGGCCAAAATTAAAGGCGGCAAAGATAATCACATGATGCAACGCAAGCACAACTCTATTTCACTCTTCTCCCAGAGCAAAAATAAATAAAATCATGATTAAAAACAAAGAGCAGAATCCATGGAGCTGAAATGCTGAGGCAGTGCTAGCCACGGAGGGAAGTAAATGCTGGTCGCATGAGGTGGGTGGGATCGTGCTGTGGCGCAATCACGCTCTAACTACTGCATCTCATTAGCACAGACCTTGGTAAGAGTACTGCTGACTTAAACAGCTGCCTACGAAGTCAGTGCCTACTTAGGGATTTGGAACAGTCACCAAGCATGCTCCACCTACGAGGAACCTGTCTCAGCTGAGTGACACACATGACTGTAACACATGGACAAAACAAGACACGCGCAAACACACAGACTGTTTACAGTGTTAAAGGGGATGTGTTCGGTACATGCTCACATTAATGTGGGGTTCTGGAGCCCACTAACACACGCACTGTGAAACAAGACCACACAATCCACAGAGAGAGAGAGAGAGAGAGAGAGAGAGAGAAAGAAAAAGAAACCATGAAGAGTGCAAGAAAGAACAGAAAAATATCATAGAAAAATAGTATGAGATAATACGTAAATAGAATCATAGAGAACAGAGGGACTATAGAGATCAGAGAAATATTGAGAAATCAGTGAGAGAATGAGAGAGAACAGAACAAATAAGAAAACAATGAGAGGAGAGAGAAAAAAAAAAACAAAGCGCACAGCTAAAGAAAGAATGAGAGAGAGAGCGAGCGAGAGAGAGAGAGAGAACAAAGCTAAAGAACAAGAACAGAGAACGGGAGAGAGAGAGAGCACTGAACTCTGTGCTAGAAACCTGATGTAAGTACAAACCAAGGCTAAACAAGGCTGGCCTCACATCCTTCAGCGGTGTGGCTTTTCTAACGCAGCATTTCAGAAAACCAGGTCACAAGGGGCTTACTGTCAGAGATTGACAGAAACACACTCCACGCAAACTTCCGGGAAAAGACTGCTTAAACCTGGCGTCAGTGTTGGCAAAAACACACAAAATACAGACAACACTGATCAGTCAGAACACCACCACAACAGATTAAACCACAGAGGCCTGCTGAGGCCCCAAGTCATCCTCCATGAGCATTAGTGGTACCTGGATGAAAGTAAAACTACCACTTCAGCAGAAAATGGATGTACAGGTTATACTTTATACTCCTTATTTAGAAAAATCAACAACATAAGACTAGTTTTGTCACCAGCCACATCTCAGTTCTCGACAGCTACAGGGGGGTCCAAACCCATACTAACCTCATTAATATCTCTTTATTGGGAGAACATTTTAGAAACTGGACCTCACTGTATTTCAGTTAGTGCTGTCAGTTGATTAAATCACATTGCCCCTTAATAGAGAATCATGGGAGGAACTTGGGAGGAATAGGGGAGAAGCTCAATTTGGTGAAAATAATTAATAAAATTAAATGTTATATTCCTGCCTGCATTAACTTGTTAATTTTGACAGCACTAAATATACTTGGTGGTATGTGATTAAGTGTACACACATACGGAGGGGTCTGAGATAGAGTCCGAGAGCCTCAGCTCTGATCACCGCTCCACATTCCTTCACAGACAGTTGCATTCTCACTGAATTCTCCAGCGAATCAGTGAACAGATGGAAAAGTCAGAACAACACACCTGGAAATACACCCGCAAAAAGCCAAGGTGAACATTTATTCATTATTTTTTTTTCCCTATAAACAGGCAGATCTTGACATGTGAATATATTTGTAATATAAAAGCACAGAAAGCATTATCTCTGCGGCTGACCAACACTTCCTAGCGCTGTGGGTTTGGGAGTGTTTTCCATGAAGAGGAAGGAGATCACAGATGTGAATTATCAGAGAACCGCTTCCTCCAACTTTAATCCCCTCACTTCAGGGAAACCCCCCCCCCCCCCACACACACACACACACCTTTCCCTGAGGCCATTTAAGTATACATTACAAGTGAAGAGATTTTAGATTTGCCCTGCCCACTCATGTTTGTCCAGAGTCTGTCCAATCACATCTCTGCGATTTAGGAGTGATGAAACTGAACCAGTTGAATCTGACTCCAATTCATCTAACCATACAAATTGAAAGAGTAGAGTCTAGAAAATGAGTCTAACGTCTAAAACGTCATCTTATCACTATCTAATCAAATCTTGATGGATGAAATCACATCCTGCCCACATTAACATTGCCCAACCGTCCTGCATCACTCTGAAAAACCTCACATTAGAGGCAAAAAGTATTTCTGGCATTGATATTCAGATTACTGTTTCAGCTCGCCTTTTAACCACCGGATCAGGTTTTTTGTTCAAACATTTCATTCTGAGAAGAAGTTTTTAAATAACAAAGATTTTTTTCTTTTCTTTCGATATAAAAACTTGCAAAGACTTTTCCAACTGAATCAAGTTTCATGTACATTCAACACTAGCAAAAAAAAAAACACAACTGCGACATTTTAAATCTGCACTCGTCCTGCTTGAGAAACAGCAGACAGGAAGCAACACTGATTGGTTAGAGAGCTCATCTGAATATTGTTGGAAGTGAGAGGTATATCACAGTGACTAAGGCAAAAAGCAAAGAATAAGAGTGAGGGCAGAAGAGGTCAGGGTGAGAGAACGAGTAGAGAGAGGGAGGGAGGAGGGGACAGAAGAGAGAGTGGAAGATGCAAGATATTGGGGTTAAAAAATGGGGAGAGATAGAGAACAGACAAAGTTAGTAAAGGGGGAAGAGAAGCAAGAGAGAATGAGAGGAGAGAAAGAGAGAGGGAAAGGAGATAGAGAGAGATGCGAGAGAGATGCAAAAAGGGGGATTATGCAATGCTGAGGAAAGGAATACGTAGAGGGGTGGACGTGAACAACCAGGGCTAACACAGCCCATAACACGCTGTAGGCATCTGGAGTCCAACAACTCACACACTATGAAACAAGACCGACAATTTTCTGTGGGTTGCCCAAGTCAGAAAACATGGGATAAAACGAGTCGTTCTGATTCTGCTCCTCTTCTGACGTCAAGTGCAGAGACTTTAGAATGGTTCCACCCCCTCATCTGAGTCCAATCACTTCGCTGGACCTCTTTATGTGAGAAGGTGGAGAGAGAAAAAGAAAAGAGCAGAGCGAAAACAGCTCAAAAACCTCACTCCTCACTGCTGTGCACTCGGGGTCGGGGTGAGCAGCGAGCGGCTCATTATCATTTAAAGGAACAGGCGCAGAAACCAGGCGTTCTGAACAGGACTGTTTAGACAGGGGGTGAACGCTGCTGTGGGGCTTGTGGGGTTTTTACAAAGCAGATCACACACAATTCACTAAGAACTGTTTCATTGTGGAGTAGATATTTGTCCCCTTTTACCAAAAATATAAAGTTTTATTCTGACAAATACAGAGGTTTGTTTTATATATTACTTTATTATTACATAGCTATTAATTGTAATATTTAATTTAATATATGACAGTTTTTCTAAATCATGCTGAGAGAGAGAGAGAGAGTGAGAGTGAGAGAGAGTGAGAGAGTAAGAGAGAGAGTGTGTGTGTGTAAAGCAGGAGGCCTGATGTTTTGCACTCGATACACGTGGTGTGTGGATTACTAGACACAAAAGTGTTTTGTTTTCTGGCCATTCCCCCTTAGCCCTCACCAGCTCAAATGCAAATGATCTCAGTGTGTAGTACAACTGCAGCATGTTTGTATGTGTGTGTGTCTGGACTCCAATAGCGTGTGCTGCATTTCAGTCTATAACAAGCTAAAACTATGTGTTAAGACACAGCAGTGCAACCAAACAGCTGTAACCCATCCATGACAGTAAACACAGTTAAGGGCAGTAAACACTCAAGGGCACATCAGCCAAGGATATTGAGGGAGGAGACAGTGTTGTTCCTTTACTTCCCAAGCCCCCAATTTTCTCGCTGGTGGAGGGGATCAAACCATCAACCTTCTGCTTTCAGTCCCAGCCACCACTGCCCTTTTCTTTCATTCTCAGTGAACAATTTCTTTCCACATCTCGTCTACAAGTTTGTAATAAACAGTTAACACGCAAAATATTAAAATTTTAATCTAAGTAACACTAACCCAGTGACCCCTAGTGTGGTCACAGGTTTAAGAATGTAAAACAGACATTTTCATATACTCTGCACCTTTAAAATGAGGAATTGGAGCAGTGGGAAGCGAGAGTATTTGGAGAAGTGTAGAAATCACATGCTAATGCCACTCAAGGGCTTTGAGTAATCAGAAGAACCAGAGCTGGGAAAAATCTTAGAAGCATTTACAGGTGGGTAATGTGATGGAATATACAGCACTACAGATACGGCACTGTGTAACTGAGGATTGTAGGGAAACCCCCACCCCCGGACAGTGCTGTAAACGTGCACATACACTCTGAAACTAAGGGTAGCCCTGGTGCAAAAACTGCAAATGTAAAGTAGTTACTTTTAAACTGTATCACGTTATTAATGCACCAATTTGACACCACTAATGTAAATATAAGCTCAGACCTCATTTAGCTGAGTGTCAACAATAACAAAGCAGTTGTGTCCCCTAAAAACAACCAAACACTCATCTGCAGATCAACACACACTAACGAACACAAGGAAATTAAATACAATTTTCCCCCTTTTCCCTAAAACTATGCTAAATCAGTCGAGACTGTGCTTATCTTATCCAGCATTTTGGTCACTGGCTAGAGACCCGTACCGTGAAATGTGGTCACCTTTGGGTTGGGGTACCTAGTAGGCTGAGCCGGACCAAATGGGCGGAGCTAGAGACCATGCTGATAACTGATTGGTTAAACACAACTGCTATTTTAAACTATTATTTTGTCTCTTCCTGTGAACCCAGATGCTGAGGAACAGGTGGAGTGCAACAGGGCTGAGCATTTAATTAAAACTATATATTGAAATTGATATTCAGAACTCCTAATCATCGTAATCTTGCACATATATGTATACATATACATATGTTAATTTACTGTCTCTTTAAAACCACACTACTACTATGTCCCATCCAGTCTGAAACATAAGACACAAAATCCTTCATTCATTATATTTGAGGTAAAACATTCAATTAATCGTGATATTGATTTGCGCTCATATCACCCAGCTCTAGAGAAGAACACGAAGATGATCCTCTGCTGCGCTTTTTTTGTTTACATCAGAGCCAAATGAGAACGTCACTTCCCCAAAACATCCCCCAGATGCTCTGCGAACTTTCACTGCTGTGTTAAGTGATGTGAAATGGACACCAGTTCTGGAATAGGGTGCAGAGTGTCCAATGAGGCAAACGGGTGGGGTGTTTCCTTCCATTAAAGGTTGGAGCCAAACTTGCAACACCAAGCATGTTTGACCTGATGTCAACATTTGGACTCAACAAAGAAAACCTGGTCATTAGTGTTAGTAAACTCTGTCTGCTGCTGTGGATACTCACCAGCTGGAACTCCCGGCGGCGGTCGTATGCATTCTGAATGCCGCTGTCTGCCCACAGCGAGCGGATGGAGGGAAGATACTGCAGGAACACCTTTGTCTCCATCATCCCCTGCGTCACATTAGCTCTCGTGTCGAAGGCCATTACCGTCTGGCCATGCTCATGGTTGGCTGGGTCACCCCACGGGATGTGGAGCTTCTCCCTTGCGTCCACCAGAACTCGAACACCTTTGAGACAGGCAGGACAGTTTATATTTAGATCTGAAGTAGATCACAGTTTAAAGTGCAGAATTCAAAATTATAATTCTGTTTGGGACACTAACCCTGACCAGACATGTTTTCAGGAAATGTCCTAAACATGTTTTAAAAATATATATGTAAATACAGAAACATAGTATTACATTACATACATAAATACATAGCAACAAGTGCAGAACGGTGGCGCTACAGGCAGTGTCGTATTCACCGAGCTTCAAGGTCCTGCGAGCCCTGCCTTGTGTCACTGAGGAGTATGGTGTGTTTTCCATTAACACTTTCCCCAAAAAAGACACTGGTTCTCAAACTAGTTCCGTTCCTTTCTTGGAACCACGGTTCTCTCCAGGGATTTCCTCCGCACTTCCAGCAGTTTAGATGGGAACCAAGGATATGTTAGCAGAGATCAACGGACAGGGTCATTGTTTATTTGCCGTTTAGAACAGTTTCAGATCAGGGTGAGATTTGATACACAGTTCTGAGTCCTCGGCCGAGCAGTTGAGAAAAGTAGCCGACATTCTTGGAGTGGTGCTGCCCCAGAAACACACACAGACGGCGCAAGTTCCAGTTTCATTTCCTTTTATTTATTTTTAAAAGATAAATTTATGCTTCATTTCAGACTCAGTTCTTTCGGGAGCTTCTTTATCGTAACTTGCCCACAGACGCCGTCACGTCAAATGTTTGTGTATAACAGACAACAGAAGTTGTGTGCCATGCCCATATGAGGACTTCTGGATCCGAGCAGGATGCCCATAAAAGGAGATGTGGGTGTGAGTGAGATGAGCATCCAATTTACACTCAACTCTATATATGGCTTGATTCAGACTAGAAAACTTTTAGTGATTGACCGATATGGGTTTTTTGATAGCCGATGCCGATTTTTAGACAGCAGTAGTGGCCGATGGCTGATATGTAAAGCCACTATTCCCATTCCTCAGGCAGAGAATAAACTAGAGGCATTACCATGATTTTTTTTTTTTTTTTTTAGAAAACCCTTCAAATTTGTAAAAGAAACAATTTAGAGGTACTGAAATATATATGAAGTGGTCAAAAGCTTATGAAAACCACAAAAAAAATATGTAGGCGCTTGTCTTATTTTTTAAAAAATATGTTAGTGACTATAGACTGAAGAGTTCATGAGTCCCATAACTTTTTCCTTTTTAAACTTGTGTCTCCAGCGTTCTACTTTCATCAGGTAAAATTTGGAGTTGATTTGAAGTTATTCAAGCTGGACAGATGGCCTTTCCAAGTGTCTCTTTAGATCCCAAGTTCTCCATAAGGAAAATGATTACTTTTACTGCAAAAATACAGTGTATATATCTTGTCTAGACCTAATGTCAACATCTTAGTGTTTTTCTTTACTTTCCATGAGAAACTCGTCTCCTGTCCCTCACCAATTGGCCATTTACCCATCACCTAACAGTAAAGACCCTTAGTTATGGTGCATTTTATTCTGATGTACTGAGTTTATTTCTCACCAAGTACAGTGTTCCTTTAAATGACTGACGTGTTAAAAGGCGAGAGCTGCACTCTGATTGGCTGTAGAGCAAGGCAACCTCCCCCACCCCACCTGCTGTATTTCAAAGTGGTGGAAATGTAACTACTTTTATTGACTTGATTATTGTTTGTGAAGACAAGAACAGGACCGTTTGAGTCTCTCTCACGGTGTCTGGGTCTGTTAGGCGCTGAAAACATATGCGCTCTGCTGCATGTTTCTCCTTCCTCCTTAGGTGCGCATCGCCATAACTCTGCCCATGATTGGTCTACAGACCTGATTGACATGTGCTCCACAGGGATCATATTTTAATTATTTTTTGAAAAATGTGTACTATTTTTTGGCCAGCACTCTTGACACAAACATGAGGATTACTCACGAACGATTTGACAGAGACTCAGATTTAATCTCACTTTGAAGGGGACTAAGGTAAGCGCTGCTGTGGTAACTTTGTATGTGAGCCGCTTGTGGGCTCTTCAGGCTTCAAGAAGCAGCGGTTTTGTCATTAATGAGGAAGAAACCTGAAGTTTGGAATATCTTTTTTTTTTTGGCTTTAATCCCTTAGTCCTACATTTTAGCATATATCCTCGTGATCCTGAGAATCTGCCCGTTCGATTGGTGTATGATATGTACACACTGACTCAAATATTGCGCCGTGAAATATCTGAAAATCTGTACTGTCTCTAATATATTTGCATAACAATTTCTAGTAACATAGCAAAAATAATTATTTATCTAGTGAGATTATATATAAAATGAGTAGATTTTCACTGAAATTCAGTGACTAAGCTTTAAATTGATACACTAACTGTCGACTTTGGACCTGTAGTGCTTCAGATATACTGACGGATAAAAGAGTTTTTATTTATTTATTTATTTTTTATAGGCGTCGCCTATGAGCAAAATAAGAGACTAAATAACGCTGGGTATCTAGGTTACAACTATCAACTCAGTCGTTTATGATGCAGATTATTGAGTGTATGTTACAAAGAGCAGCCAGTAACAAATAGTGAGAGCTGAAGAGAAAATAATTCATACAGTTTTCTCTGATGAGATGGCATGCAGCTACAGCTTGGAGCTTTGTACTCATGTAATTGTGCTCAATGATGTCTACCTGTAAGATGACGAAATGGACGCAAGGGACGCTCTAACAGACATAATGACGGAGCTGCCCACAGCATTGTCAGTGTGTGTTGTGTAAATATTGGCCTGTTGCGCTAATATATCGGCCAATGCCAATTATATAAAAAATGCCAAAAATCGGCCAGCCGATATCGGTCGATAACTAGCTACACACATACACAGATGCAAATACCCTGGCACCCAGCCCACACGTTTCATCTCTTCTTCACATCTAAATGAGTGAAAGTACTGAAATAAAACTGTGCTGCTTCACACTGCCCCAACCAGCTGAACAACCCTGAAGTAGTGATGAGGACACAGATGAAGTCAGAAGGCGGCATGCTGACCTTAAGCTCTGCTGATGATTAGCTCATGTGGCCTAAACTTCACAAAGCAAAACCAAACAAGTCTTCAACCAAGAGCTCTGTGTAGGTGTCTCAAAAAAATCACATTAACGACTTATTAAATAAATGATATGTTTTGAGCTCTGTATGGCCCATTGTGATTATTTTTGTGAAAGAATGTATTTAAGCCTCTCGCTTTGTTCTGCTCTCTGGTCTCTCTGTACTGGAGCTGTTATGTGGATTTGTTTAAAAACTGTGACTTTATTATATTTATGTTTAATTTTTTTAGTATATATAAATTCCAATTCCATTATTCTTATTTTCTTATTTTATTATTCTATATTTTATCCTAAAATAACATTGTTTTTTAAAGTGGTATAATTGCATTAATATATTATCTTTATATTAGTGGTGTCAAATGGTCTGAAAAAATTACTACTTTTTAATCACAATTATTATCTGGTATAATTATATCGACCACAACAACTGTTATTGTGACAGGCCTAGCTCAATATAGTGTTAACAACATCAGACCCTTCTTGCACTCATTTTGGTGTCCCTACAGGCCATAAAATAGGTCAAGCATGTTTACACACACACACAATCTTATATTAAATCATTCACAAATTAACTAAACCTTATGTTAAAATTAACCATTTAAACCACTCTTAGGGCTAAACGATTCGTGGAAAATATTAAACCCTAATTTTTCTACCCATATAAGTCATAGCACATGCAGTATTGGCAGCATCTGACTGGTCTAAATCTCCTTCACAGCCTGTTTACCAGACGTCTAACACTGTTTTTAAAGCTGCTGCCTACTTTATCGTTGTTTTAAATCTATGTCAGGCGTATTCCAACCCATTCCTCCAGACCTCACTCCACTGTTTTCCACTCTTTGAGACCTTGAGTTCACAGACTCTGTGTTAAGACAAAGCAACACTGTCGTTGACACAGACTACTATTAAAACAGCAGCTACGGTGAATCTTTCCAACTGTGATTACGATATAAAATGATTACGGTTCCTTTCTCTGCCATAAACATCAGTAGCACTTTGTTAACCCTCTGGACGTGATCTCAGGTTCATTCCAGGCTACAGAGTCCATTCGTCTTAAAAGCCCATTAGTAGAAGGCTAATCTGAAGCTGGGTCGATAGCTGCAGCTCATAGATGTACATTAGTGAAAGATAAGAGTTGCCTTGCATTAAAAAGTCATGCCTTATACAAAGCTCACTGTTCGATCCATGCGGAGGACAGAGCCTAGGCTAAAGCTAGCTTGTTCATTCTGGAGTTTCAGAAGAGAGAATATCTGCAGTGTCTGGGAGGTAACACCACCCACAGAGTGCTCTCAACATATGGGAGGTGAAAGCAGAATACAATGGGCATCTATATACAAATAGAGCTAAAAAGTTATTCTCCCTTTTCTCCACAGTGGTTCTTAATGAAACAATGTGCTTTGGTCAAAACCTCACAATCCCCACAGCAGTGTTCTCCCCCTGTCTAAACAGCCTTGTTCAGAATGCCCGCTTTCAGCACCTGTCCCTTTAAATGATAATGAGCTGCTCACTGTTCACCCCGACCCACAGCAGTGAGTAACGAAGAGCAGGAGCTCTGGTTTTTAGCTGGTTATGCTCAGTACTCTTTCTTATTCATTCTCCTTTTTTATCCAGTGCTCTTAATTCTCTGTTTTGCTGCAGTTAACCCTCGAATTTGAGCTCTCACAAACACAGTTCTAGCACTGTGATTGGACAGATTCAGATGAGAGATTGGGGCAATGCTAAAGTCTCTGCACTTGACATCAGAAGCGGAGGCTCTTTTCATCCTATGTTTTCTGACTTAGGCAGCACACAGAAAACTGACTAGGTGGTCTTGTTTCAAAGTGGATTGGTGGGCTCCAGATCGACACATTAAATGTAATCACACACTGGACAAAAGTTTTCTTCATAATACACCCCTTTAAAGATCATCTTTCAGTGTGGTCAGGTAAATAGAAAGAACAATCAGCACCTCTACTGCAAAAGCTAGTAAAAACACTTTGTGAACTCCAGGATGTAACTCACTTTCACTTCACTACAGCTGCACAACACACACACTTCTGTATAAACACAGCTATATGCCCTTGTTAAAATCGCAGGGTTTCAGAGTGAAAAATTCCCTACTCCAGAGTAAGAATACATCACATTGCATTAAAAAAAATAAAATAAAAAACAAACAAAAAAAATTTTCCAACAATTTTCTCTCTCACACGAGCCTATGGTCAAAAAGGCCAATGCCAATAGTGTGCCAGGGAGTTATAAATCACACAGAACTGCATTTCTTGAAATCAGTGCTCAACCCAGAATATCTGGGATGAGTTGGAGTGGTGTGTGTCAGATCCAGAATTAATCACCAACACCAGCCCCTGACCCTCACTGATGTTTATGCGGCTAAATACCACCAGCTCCTCACAGCAATGTTGCAACATCTACTGTATAGCCATTCCAGGAGAGTAAAGAGAAACACACTCCTGATTAATGCCTCTTCATTTTGCAAAAGATTAATGAGAATGTATTATTACAGTTCATTTTTATCTGTTATTGTCTGGATATTTTAATAAGAACTCAACACACACACACACAAACAACACAACCACCAGTCAAAGTCTGAGGCAGATAATCCACCAGTTTTTATTCCCCAAAGGTTTCTCTAAATCACACGACTCTAATAAACTATAACATAAACAACAGCAGGATGCAGCACGCTGGGACCAGCTCAGCAGAGAATAAACAGAATCACGACCCGAGTGAACAGAACTCACAGCTGCATCAGGGCCTCTCAACAAACATCACTCAGCCCCTTCTGTCTGTTTATAATAAACGACAGCACCATCAGACCCTCACAGGAACGTTCTTTCAGCTCATGTAAAGCCATATAGTCTCTGTCAGACAGTGATTAACCCCTAAATACCCCTCTGTGTTCACAATCACAGAAGTAGAAATTCTTTCAAATATAAAATGTCCACTAACACGTTAAAAACTGCCACATTTTCAAGTCTGCATTCAGCACATACTGACCTACGAATATGCAATTAGTCCCGCCTCCATCTCGACCAACCCCTCCATCGCATGGTTATGATAAAAACAAAAAAAATCCCTTGTTTAGTGCATGTGGAGTCAAACAACCCACACACTGTGAAACAAGACCACCCAGTCAGTTTTTTGTTTGCTGCCCAAGTCAGAAAATATGGGATAAAACGATCCATTCTGATTCTGCTCTTTTTTGACGTCAAGTGCAGAACGTTTAGAACGCTGTTGAACCCACATTTATGTGAAAGCGCAAATATGATGTTAAAAGCAGCAAAACAGACAACTATGGATAAATAAGAGCACTGAGTAAAAACGGAGAAAACGAGAACTAAGAAGAAAGAGAACCCAGCAAAAACGGCTAAAATCCAGAGCTTCTGCTCCACGCTCCTCCCTGCTGTGCGCTAGGGTGGAGGTGAACAGCAAGTGGCTCATTAACATTTAAAGGAATGAAAGCGGCCTCTCTGAACAGGGTTATTTAGACAGGGGACTTGTGGGGTTGGACCAGGTCTCAGATGTTTTATTAAGAACCAGGACTGTGTTCATCTGTGGGGAAGGAGGGACCTATGCTCCCCCAATCACAGCTCAACATGCTTGGAGGAAAAAAACAACAATCCCAGATGTGGCATGGCATCCAATTGTGTGTGAGAGTAAGTGAGAAACTATCCTACCCTGTCAAAAAGAACAAGGCCAGTTGTGCTCTCTTGGCCTCTCAGACTCAAAAGGCTGAGGTTTCACAGAGGATCGAACCGGCGCCTTCCAGATGATCAAACCTAGACTTGAACCACTTAGGGTTAGGGCTAGTCAACCAAACACAATGTGTAGAGGAGACTAAAAATTTCTGCCCCTAGTGGTCTCCTGAAAAAGCCCTGAGCAAACATTTTCCACCTTGCATTTGCTGACACTGAATATTTAGTTGCCCAATAGAGATTTTAAAGGAGGAACGCAAAAGACTGCAAACTCATCATGACTCTACAAATATGAAGAGAGAAACGATGAGCATCAGTTCATCAATTAAACACACCCTGAAAGAGAGTTACTACTAATGAATTTGCCTCATACACACACCATGAATTATCCCAAAACACTGAGAGTAAAAATAATTAAGGTTTCACTGAATAATTAATTAATGTCACTTATTTATTCAGTCATACAAGAGTTCATACACTCACCCAGTCACTCACACTAGTTTCAAACAGTCTTCAGTGTGTGTGTTTCGACAGTGGGAGGAATCAGAGCAGCTGTAGGAAACCCACACAGACACAGGGAGAACATACCACACTCCTCAAAGGCTCCCGAGGAGAGGATCACACCAAGGACACAACAGCTGTGTGACACTCAATAGACAATATGGCTTAGGGCACCATAGAGATACTTTGAAGAATCTCACTCATTACTCTGAGTCGTCATCAGATTCATGTCCTCCACACACTAGTAGCGAGAGATGTGAATCTGTCAGGAAACCTCCACTCTGCACTGAGTGGAAATCCCCCATGCCTAATCAGCGTTATATAACACCACCCTGATCATCTATCACATCCCCTTTTCAGGGAAGTATGAGTAAACACACATCCAGGAGTCCACCTTAACTTCGACACGCATCCCTGTGTGCACGAGGGGCAGCGTGACAGTATTAATAATTCCCTCCCATGCTTGGTCTATTTTAAAACAGCTCACTGACTAACACTGGAAAACCTTAGTTGTGTTTACTGTCAAATTATCTCCACAGAAGCCAAAGATTAATTTCATCCATGGGCATCCATACATAAACAATATACTCAAGCTCAAAGTCAATATTCCACCCAATTAAATCCTCCTTGCTTTACAACAGGGCTATTAAAACTCAGTGAGATCAGATTTTGAGACGACACCGAATACATTTCTGAGGAAGAGCTGTGGGAGTGGAAAATCAACCAGGGACCACATGCCAAAAAACATGTAGAGCAGAGCTGAGTAGGTACCATGCAATGAAAAAGCACCAAAAGAATCTCTTCAGATTTCTGGACTTCAAGACCCTGTAACACCCACTGGTTTAGAACCGGTCACAAAATGACCATAGCCTGCTCCATCTGTCTCCAAACACTGAGCTTTATTCTGATGCAAGACATGCTGTCCTCCCTCTCATGTCCCTCTCACTCTCTAGTGAACTGACCACAATGCCCTCACTCTCATGTCTCTCTCACTATAGTGTCCTCAGTCTCACGTCTCTCTAGTGAACCAACCATGCTGTCCTCACTCTCACATCCCTCTTGCTCTCTCTAGTGAACCAGCCACGCTGTCCTCGCTCTTATGTCCCTCACACACTCTAGTGAAACAACCACGCTGTCTTCACTCTCACATCCCTCAAGTGAACTGACCACTGTCCTCCCTTTCACTCTCTAGTGAACCAACCATGCTGTCCTCACTCTCACGGCCCTCTTGCTCTCTCTCTAGTGAACCAACCACTCTGTCCTCATTCTCACTGCCCTTTCGCTTTCTCTAGTAAACTGAACACACTGTCCTTGAAATAAGTTTTGTCCAGGCAATACTTAATAAACTTCAGAATAAACTCGTCATAAATCAACATCTCAGATGTCAGCAGAGTGTCCAGATCCGTTGACTGTAATGACTTTTAGAGTAGACTTACCCTTGGCCGGTTGCCCTGGCCTGAGCTGACATTTCACTTAACGTTCAGGACCCGAGCATGTTCACACCAACAGGCTACAGCTTTAAGACTAGAATAAAGGTGCTGTTACTCAGCACCACAGAACTGTGGCTTATTTAGTCATTTTGTAGCAGCATGCATGCACATGACCTGCTGTCAATGTCTGTAAAGAAATAACGACCCTCTGTCTAAATCCTTTGCACAGCCAAGCCATATCAAACAAACACATTAAAATGTCATGGAAAACCGAACTTCCATCGCACTTTTCAAACCAGATTCTGGTGTGGTACAAAATGCTAGTGCATATACAGAAAAAAAACGTGAAACAGCATGTTTTAAAATGTATTGTTTTTATGATGTCATTAAAATCATATTTACAGAAATTTACCTACTAAGTGTACAAATGCCCCACCCACTAATGGTGATGTCACTAGATAAGGATTTTAAGGCTATAAGGTGTTTCAGCCCACACTACTTGTCAAAATAGGCCCAGCCTTCAGTCTTTTAAAAAGAGCTCATTTACATATTCATTCGCATACAGTCTCATTTTAGAGAAGTGTGAAAAAGTCATGTAAAAATTAATAATGACTAGTTTTGGTAGCTAAATCACACATGTGCAAAGGGCTGACATGGGCCTTTAAATATATTCACACAAAAACAACAAAACACTGTTTTTATATACAAAGTCTTTGTATTTAAAGCTGCAATTCCAAAAAAAGTATATTAGTTTAATTTCCCTTTTATAATTTATTATATGCAAATTAACTCTTTTGTATTCGGGCTCTCAAATGTGCATAGGTTTAAAAGCAGCTGGGGGCTGAAATGCTTCTTATAACTTCCTTCTCTGCCAGAGTTAAAGGCTATAAGGCTGTAGGGTTTAATTCAGTGTGAATGAGCAGTCCTTGTGACGTCACAAAAACTTGAAACAGGCTGTTAATACAGCTTAATTTCCATGAATATGGTATGGGAGACCTGTTTTATAAATTAAAATTTTTACGTATTTCAAAAGTACCAATCTCTGAAAAAGGGTAAAACTGGATTTTTAAGTCCTATTTACATCAAGTATGATTCCTTCAAAAGAAAAAAAATACTGATGAGATTATTAACATAGTGGAACCTTCAGACCTATTTTTTTTTTTGAGTTTTTTGTTTGTTTTTTTTGCTCAACAGTCTGAAATCGAGGAAGGACACTGGAAGAGGAAGAAGAAATTGATCCATTGAGTAGATTAATTTATAATTTTACTTTAAACACTTCAACTAAACAACACTAGGCTCTGCTTCTGAGTGTTGCTCCTCATTAAAAAAAAAAGATCATATTTTCTTTAACTGCTGCACCTCAATATTCAGCATGTTGCTTGTTCTTTCTGCTCATTTGCTTGCTCTGCCTGATTTTAAAGCATCCGTAAAATGCTGAAAAAAAGAACAGGTCCTAATTCAAAATCTGATGCAGTGTTGCAGTCCATTAGCTTTGGACTCTGTGTGAAAGACAACAGATTTCACCTGTTGCTTTAAAATCTGTTTCAAGTTGTCCTTGCTAAAAAGATCTAAGTCTTTTCAGTTTGAGGTATGAATAACAGAAAAATAACAGCCTTTGCCTGTTTTTTAAGTTGTTTTAAAATGTATATTTGTTAAACATGTCATTTACAACACAGCACTCACTTTTTCTAGATCTGCTATCATGTTTTCAGTTTACATTTTTTTATAAACTGCAAAAGGAATCTGCGATGTGTTACTTCCATTAATGCTTTATTTAACAACATAAGCACAAAGAAATATTTAGAATTTTGTCTCTGAACAACTCGACTGTATTTTGTAAATATAGACACATCTAGAATCAGATGGCTGCAAACACATTGAGCTCCATGAAATTTCCTTTAAACACTGTTTAACCATTTCAGAACAAAGGAGATGCATCACTGCAGCTTTGCCAGTGGAATTTTTACAAATTCTTGCTTGACAAGACTTTAGCTGTGACACCTGTTACAACTATACAGTAAAAAGCAGAGTCGCCTGTGGGCTGGAAGGTCAGGTTCATTCAGAAGTGGTGTCTGACACAGACAGAGATTTCTCAGTCCCGAGATTTTCTTCCCGAGTCTCCCACATTGTTATGGGCAGTAGACGGTGAGAGACCTAAACTGAGATCTCATGCTGGGAAATGTTCTTTTTGGACTGTTTGATTCTCTCACAAAGTTTGGCTCAAAATGGTGACCACGCCCCTCTCTGCTGCAGAGACTGACCCTTTGGTGGATGCTCCTTTAATCCATTTTTTATTCTCCTGTTTATAGAAGAACACTTCAAAACAGTGGAAATAGAATATTCTACAATTCCATCGCTCTTATTTCACTTCCGCCCTGAGTTTTTTTTTGTTTTTGTTTTTTTTTTTGAGCATACTGCAGGCGTTAGTTTCCAAATGTGTTCATATTCACAAAACAGTAAAGTGATTTATGGACACATCTGACATTTTTTTTAAATCTCTGTTTAATGATAAATGCTCAAAGAAAGATAACACATCGCAGATTCCCGTTTCTACTAGTTTGCAAAATGTCCACTTTCCCCAAAATGGGCTTTAATCAGCACTTAACATTTCAGTATTTGGAATCAACAGAACGCATATAAAAACTATTTCTTTGTTGTCTAAGGTGTCATAAAAGCTTTATTTAACTGCCCTTGTTAAATTATTTAACTCAATCTGTCCTAACAATTTTCTGTA
Organism: Hoplias malabaricus; assembly: GCF_029633855.1. Lineage (NCBI taxonomy): Eukaryota > Metazoa > Chordata > Actinopteri > Characiformes > Erythrinidae > Hoplias > Hoplias malabaricus. The sequence goes on along the minus strand of NC_089812.1, from coordinate 23,575,584 downwards.
TTAAGGACAAACAAAAAATCTAAACGTTTTTGCCTGTTGTAATTTTAAAAAGTTACCTTTGTTAAAACCTTTATGTATGACCCAGCACTAAGTTCTTCAAAATGCACTTTAAGGCTTTAAAACCACATCGTGTCCAAATGCTCCGTTCCACCTTAAAAGGCGGCAGTTTACATTGTGGGCGCCTGGTGTTTAAGGTGGAACCGAAATTTGGAAATTCAAATAACAGTCCAGAGAGTAAAACGTTCTAGGTTTTTGTCTATAGGCACCTTCTCAGTCCCGGGCTGTTTATTTAAAGTGGAAAAAGTAATGTTTTATTGCCTATATAAAGCAGCAACTCGTGTTTTTAGGAGCTAAACCGTTACTCGGTTAACTCGGCAACATGGGCGTTTTCTTCCACTTTTTTCAGTTAGCTTAGCGTAGGCGACGCTGCTCGCGAGCGAGCGCGGAAAAGCGCGCAAACAAAGAAGCAGAGGGACAAACAAACATACAAACAAATAAACAAACGGGGACGGGAGGGGCGGAACCAAGCAGGAGCGAAGGAGAACCTTTGATAACGTTGCTGTAGATCGTGGCCCTGAAGTCCTCTTTAGCGCGCTGGTCGAAGTCGTGTCCGTGGATGATGCGCATCTGCTTGAGGAAGGTTGACTTGCCGCTTTCTCCGGCGCCGAGCAGCAGTATCTTCACCAGCCGCTTCACGTACGTTTTGTCCCGGGAAATGCATCTGTCAATCTCCTTGGACTTGCGCAGCTGCTCCGCCTCGTTGCTGTTCAGCACGCATTTGGGAAAACACACAGAGAAAAAGGAGCGCGACGGCAGGAAATCCGCCATCTTACACACAGCTCACTTCATCGAGGAGCTGCACACACATTCACGCAGACTCTCTCTCTCTTGCACAGACACACTCAAACACACACACCCACACGGAGAGAGAGAGAACAGCAGTGGCGGATATGAAGCACTGAACCGACACTTTCTCACGGAAGAGCTTAAGGCTCTTTCCTACTGAATCACTAAAACAGACTCCTTCTCACTGAATCAATAGAATTCATTCTTATTATTGAATCTCTGAAATTGACTCTTGTTTTCTGTATGTCTAGAATTGACTTCTTCTTTCTGACGCTCTGGAAGTTACTCCTTCTTATCGAATCTCTAGAATTGACACCCTCTTACTGATTCTCTGGAACTGACTCATTCTCTTTGAATCTCTGGAACTGACTCCCCAAAGAATCATTTGATCTGACTCCCCATTGATTCACTAGACCCGACTCTTCACTGAATCACTAGAACTGACTTCTTCTCAATGAATTACTGAAACCAATGATTTCTCGCTGAATCTCTAGAACCGACTCACCAAGTGGAATTTTTAGTCTTTTCTAGCTATATCCACGATAACGTAATAAAACAACAATTAAAACCCATCTCGATTGTAAATCTAGTGTTTATTCTAATTTAATGAAAGTGGTGTTAATTTAGTTTGACGGCTTCACACACTTACCCAGTCACTCACACATGAGGAGAGTTTCACATGTGTCCAAAACTGTTCCCTATTCACTAGTGTACTGTTTCGGGATTTCGCCATATTGTAATAGGGTATAAAAACGTTAAAATGTGGACACATTTCAGTGCACTCAAACAATCCCACGATGCACTGCAAATGTTTTGTACAACGCATACACACTAGCTGGCACTGGTGGATAGTGGAAACCCATAATGCATGGTGCTGTTTGGTAAAAAAAAAACAATAAAAAAACACACGAGGTAGTGCCTGGAATCGTTCACCCTCTTGAATTCAGTTCCCTATAATAGAGCACTATTAGGAAACCCACACAGACACAGGAAGAACACACCATACTCCTCAAAGACAGAAACCAGAGGTGATTAACCAACCCGGACAACTGCGGTTAAGCCAGACGCCGTTTGAGAAAACACGGTTACACTAGCCGTACGTCAGATTTTAGTGCGCGTATACTAGTGACAGACCGGTAATAGTCGATGCGCGTGAAGACCTGAAAGTAAGCCCTTAATTTTAAAGGAAAAGTAACGGCATTTAAGCAGTTTATATATTGGTCATTTCTAGTAAGTAGTCCATACAATCAACAGATATCAGTTTAGGGTTTACTACACTATGTATGAAAATATGTAAAATAATATATAAAATATGAAGTGATTTTACTGTAAAGTTTTTGAGTAAATAGCATTCAAACTTCCCATAATTTTCCATTGTTTTTAATGATGACTCAAGTTTGATGCTTTATACAATGGTTATTTTGAATAGGTAGTCCATAAAATCAATCCATATACCAATTCAGTGTTTGCCATACTATGTACCTATAAAATATGAAGTGATTCTACTGTATAGTTTTTGAGTAAATGACATTCAAAATCACAATATTTGTCCATTGTTTTTGAACGTGTCAAATTCACTGCTTTATAATATGATAATTTCTAATAAGTAGTCTACACAACCAACATATATCAGTTCTGTGTTTGCCATACCATGTACCTATGAAATATGAAGTGATTTTACTGTATAGTATTTATGTAAATGACATTCAAATTCCCCATAATTGTCCATTGTTTTTTTAACCTGAGCCAAGTTCATTGCTTTATAATATGGTCATTTCTAATAAGTAGTCCATACAACCAACAGATATCAGTTCTGTGTTTGCCACACTATGTACCTATAAAATATAAAGTGGTTTTACTGTATAATTTTTGAGTAAGTGACATTCAAAATCACAATAATTCTCCATTGTTTTTAATGATGATATTATAAAACAGTGAACTTGACTCATGTTAAAAAACAATGGACAGTTATGGGGGATTTGAATATTATTTACATAAAAACTATACAGAAAATCACTTTATATTTCATAGGTACATAGTGTGGTACACACTGACCTGATATCTGTTGGTTGTATGGACTACTTATTAGAAATTACCATATTATAAAGCAGTAAACTTGAGTAATCATTAAAAACAATGAAGAATTATTGTGATTTTAAATGTAGTTTATTCAAGAAATATACAGTAAAATCACTTCATATTTCATAGGTACACAGTTTTATGGACTACTTATTAGAAATTACCATATTATAAAACATCAAATTTGAGTCATCATTAAAAACAATGGAGTATTATGGGGAATTTGAATAGCATTTATTCAAAAACTATACAGTAAAATCACTTAATATTTCATAGATACATAGTATAGTAAACTCTAAACTGATATCTGTTGGTTGTGTGGACTACTTATTCAAAATAAACATTTTATAAAGCTGTAAACTTGAGTCATCATTAAAAACAATGGAAAATTATGGGGATTTGAATGTCATTTACTCAAACGCTATACAGTAAAATCACTTCATATTTCATAGGTACATTGTATAGTAAACTCTGAACTGATATCTGTTGGTTGTGTGGACTACTTATTAGAAATGACCATATTATAAAGCAGTGAACTTGACTCATGTTTAAAAAAACAATGGACAATTATGGGGAACTTGAATGCCATTTACATAAAAAACTATACAGTAAAATCACTTCATATTTCATAAGTATATAGTGTGGTACATACTGAACTGATATCTGTTGGTTGTGTGGACTTCTTATTCAAAATAACCATATTATAAAGCAGTAAACTTGAGTTAAAAATAAAAACAGTGGACAATTATGGGGATTTTGAATGTAATTTACTCAAAAGCTATACAGTAAAATCACTTCATATTTCATAGGTACATAGTATGGCAAACACAGAACTGATATCTGTTGGTTCTATGAAATACTTATTAGAAATGACCAATATATAAACCGGTTAAATGCTGTTACTTTCTTTAAAATGAAGGACATAAGCTCAGGTGTTCACGCGCATTGAGTATTACCGCTCTGTCACTAGTATACGCGCACAAAAATCTGACGTGCGGCTAGTTTAACCCTGTTTTCTCAAACGGCGGCTGGCTTAACCGCAATCCAGGACTGGAGAGGGAGTAGGGACCTGAGGAGACCCTGCAGCTGTGCTGTTTTTAAACTTCACTATACAACATAGGCTATCACATTAATCCACTCCCAGTCACAAGGTTCACATCTTATCCAGGCAGTTATGCATGATGTTGACTTGGCTTTTTATTTTAGAATCTTTTGCCAAAATATTGTATGCATTACAGAGAGCTCATATAATTATCTCATACACAAGAATCTGAATTGTTCACAGTGGTGGTGAATGGAGACTGTGTGGATGTCTGTGTTAATGTAAACATTTGTGTGTGTCAACTCAAACCAGAAAAACTGCCCCGGGTGGGTGATGTCATGTGGGGCACGTGTGACAGGACACCCATGACCTAAAGATTAGAAAGTTGGGCTTGGACATGAAAGATTGTTGGTTCGATCCACTTGACTGGCAGGAAAATTGGGGCAGGAGGAATTAAGGAATAGCACTTTCTATTTCCTCAACATCCACAGCTGAAATGCCTTTGAGCACCTAACTCACAACTGCTCCACACGGGTGTGTGTGTGTGTGTGTGTGTGTGTGTGTGAGAGAGAGAGAGAGAGAGAGAGAGAGAGAGAGAGAGAGAGAGAGAGAGAGAGAGTTCAATGCACCTATTGTTCCGCTGTGTGTGTGTGTGTATTCACTGCCATGGATGGGTTAAATGTGGAGTCACAATTTCGTTGTAATGCTATGCAATGAAAGTAAAAGCATGTTTCACGTTAATCATCCATTCATTCATTATCTGTAACCGCTTATCCAGTGCAAGTCAACGACATGTCAGTGGATCAGTAAAGCTGTTTTGGCGACGCCTAGAAGCTGCGGCTGGTACTGCACCGCATCGGGTTGCTCACTGTGTCCGGTGAGCTTGTTCAGAGAGAGGTAGAGAGAGTCTGTAAACTGAGCTGCAGAGCCCAGTCTGCTCGTTTCTTTGAGTTTTTAGAGGCTATTCACTGCAAAAATGACTATAAAGTTAATCCGGGACCATGGACAACATTATCGTCCTCGAATGGCATGTTTAAACAAGGTGGGTCAGGCTTTTATTATAATTATTATTATTAGCTTTGTGAGCTTTTCCCACAGTTTATCTGTGCTGTACTGCACGCTTTAGTCCCTATTCTAATTCAGAACCATCAATTTAGTCCCATGACTGGTTTGGGAATGAGCTGAGGACAGAAATAAATGGGCCAGAGACGGAGAAATGTACAGGACAAGGGCCTCTTGCAGCAACGGTTTAAGTACTGGATATTGCATGGTATTGCATGCAATCTATTTATATATTTATAACAACCAACGTTTAACTTAGAAGTTATTTTATTAAATGCAGTGCATCTGTATGTACCTATGGATGCATTTTCAGATCTTTCATAGCATGTATTTCCTGACAAGTTAATCATAAATATGCTAAGATGCTTGAGTCAGATTTTTATTTCTAAAGGTTGAGATTTGGTTCAATTCTTTTATTGTATATATATTTTAAATGCATCAGAAATGCAATGAAACTTTGGATGTATCTATGGATCTTTATGTTGTTTACATATTACCACACTGGTAATTTATGAACTGCTCTTTAGTGCATTTTTAGGCATTTTAATTGTGCAAAAATTCAAGTTCAATCAATATTATTTTGTATTTCATCTTAGCTTTGTATATATTTCTGAGTGTCAGGTTTCTTGGGAGCAGTGAAAGGAGGGAGGCTGAGGCTAATTCTTTCTCATTTTAAGCCAATTAGCCCAACACATGGCTACTTAGTAGGCCCTACTCTGACCTGTCTAAGGTCCCAGGTCATTTCTCAGTGTCCTCTGTCATGAACCTAAGAATTTGGCCAGGACTGTACCTGAAGGGAAACAGTGAATCATTATTTCCAGTCTGAACACACCCACAGCTGCCTGTGTCCATTCTTCAACTGTGAGAAGAACAGCTCAACTCAACACTGTGGGTCTGAAAGGACATGGAGCTGGAGAGATGGAGCCCATACTGAGAAAAGAACAACAGATAAGCAGCTACATGTGTTTCTCAGGACACTGGTCCTGAGCCCAGAACTCAACACAAATGAATATCTTCTAATTAAGAAAAAAGAAGTAAAAAAAATCTTAAAAAATGCCTTCAAATACTATTTTAGTACAAAAAACTGAAATTTCTGATTCCCTCACTCCCTCAATACAACCACTAATAGTGGGCTTTATTCTATTAAACTGTAGTACGATGCACTATTAGAAAACATATCCTCTGTAGGTACATTTGTGTTGGCTAAAAGTATACGTGCCCCTTTAGAGCTCTAGCAGGGGTCTTAAAGTCCATTCTTTTCACCAGGGGGAAAGTTGCACATTTGTCCATCTTAATAACTAAAATCTGGAGCTGAAATTGGATTTAGGAATCAGTCCAACTACAAAATCTACAGTTAAACTGAGATATGTTACAGCTATGTTCCTGAAGGAAAGGTACTGAGACGTGACAGTGAAATGTACCTCCACTGTGGCAGGTTATTAGAGTGTGACAAAGCTTAACCCTAGTTTTGACTGGTCATTATGTAAATGAATCGAGGTCTCTGGGTTTTGCTCAGTACTGTATGTTGTACATTTATTTCAGCAACAGGGAATTGTGCAGTGTAATATGACTGTATGTATAATCTCCTGTTAAATACCCTCAGTTGGAGCTCATGGTGCTGGAGATGCAGAACCCTAAATCTGGCGTTAAATCATCTGAACAGAAACTGAATGTTACCTCCATTCCTCATGTTATTGCAGGTAAATAGATTATAACAACGACCTGTATCTCTGTAACAATGGAGTTTTACACTCTATTTTACATTAAATATTTGTTCACTGTGTGACAAATATTTAGTGACCCCCGCCTTCTTTAATAAAACAGTCATAAGTGGGAACTTAACTCTCCCGATTTATGAACCACCCATTGACTCGATAACATCCATCTGAGCCAATCAGCAGACACAAGCTCATTATTTAGGAACCTCCCATTTACTCCACCCATAACATCTAGCAATTTCTAAAATATAACCGATACAGATTAATCCACTCAAATCCTTCTGTGTTAATGGAGTACAGAGCATGTGCTTATGCAGGGTAGGGTTAAGCAAGTTGTATGTAGTGGTGGTTCAAGTCTATGTAATGTCCCCACAATGCTTGATAACAATTGTATGTGTGTGAGTGAGAGAAAGTGTATATATAGTGCTAGTATAAGTGTATCACAATCAGCAGTCTCACAGGTCACTTTATCAGAAACTGCTCCAAAGATATGGTGTAACCCAAGGTTCTGTACTTGGCCCTTTTTTCCCCCTAACTTAACTTCTTAAGTACTTTCTGGACAAAATAAACATCAATATTTTACAGGACTTTTTTCCCTATTTATATTTTTTCATTATGTAAAGATGTGATATAATGAAAGCTTCAGGTACAGTTCTAGATAAAGGTTCTGCTGCTGCTGCTGTACTCAGAGACAGCCTGTAAAAGCGATGCTAATCTTCCTGCACTGCTATAAACAGCTGCTGTCAATCGGATGAGTGCTGAGCGCTGCTCTGAGCTTTCAGAATAAAGTTGCCCTTTAATCCTCATACGAGTGTGTGAGATCCTTGTGTGGTGGACACATGTCACACACTCCCCTCTGCATTCCTCCTCTGCATATAGTACTTCATAGTTAACTGGGTGTGTTTACACTGAGGATTTATATAGCTGCAGAATCCAAAGATGCAGCTAACTTGGGAACATCATACTATTATTAATTCAGTACATTATTGGGAATGCACAAATGTTGCAGTTGTAAATTGACATCAATATTTGATATATTTCTATTGTTTTCTTCTTTTACTTTTAATTTTAAATTGTATGTCTTTTTCTCATTTGTAAAGCACATTGAATGAATGTATTGTATGAAAAGTGCTATAGTAATTATAATCATACACAATATTAGATGTAAAATAAACTTGCCTTGCCTAAATACTTATAAAATGCAGAATATGAGACAACATCTACCTGGATTAGCATTAAGGCTATTTTACACCTGCAAGTCGAGTATTGTTTGGTTCTTATGACCATAGCTACCAGATCACCCCCAATCAGTTTTTACATGACTCACAGCTCCACAGATCTGCACAATGCATAGTTTAGATATTGAAGGGGTGAATGTCAGTGTTTCTTTGAGACTCTGCGTGCTACAATTACTTATGATTTCCTTCTCTGCATCACAAAGCAGAGATTTTTACATGGATCTGCACAGAGATATAAGTCAGCCTTTACTGATATCTTTATGGTGCACAACAAGTTTCTATACTAGGCCCAGTTCTGTAATTTAATCATGTTTCCCAGGGAAACCTTCACCAGGACAAACTAAAAATTAAATTTATAATTCTTTTGTTTCTGTTTATTTTTCAGTTAATGAATGGGGTGCATGAAGGTGATAAATTGTGCATGGTTTTACTGCAGCTACATGTATGTCCATGTTTTAAAACTGACCTTGACTCTGATCTTTATTACATGAAAAGTGGGCCTAGTACAGAAGCCAGAGGTACGCCTAAAATGATGCCATGTTTTTTCACTGAACCGTTCACCTAGACTAACAAGGTACTTTCTTAATTTAAGATATGTATAATGCCACGTTATGCTAGGTCTAAGCTACATGGCCGTGGGGACTGATTTACTGTGCAGGACTAAATCTGTAACTGTAAACCTACGTTGTGCACTTCTATGGTAGGTGTTTCTGATAAAATGGCCAATGAGGGCAGATACCAGTTATCAACCTAACCTAATCAACTGGCAACAAAGCTCTGTTCATATCTGTGTTATTACAGGTCAGGATATTCTAGCCTGGATTGCTGATCATATTAAGGTGGACACTCAAGGTACTCTCATTAATTCTAGTCTGAATACCGAGTATTGATATGAGATGCTGCAGTTTTGTTGTATTTTTCATATCCTTCTTTAGAAGCTCGTGCTGTAGGCACCATGCTGGTGGCATATGGCTTCATCTACCCCCTGCAGGATCACAAAAAACTCATCCTCAAACCTGACGCCAGTCTTTACCGCTTCCAGGTCACTGTCCAGTGTTTATTTTTACATCTCTGGAGGAACGATCAAGTTTAAATGGTAGTGTTTCATGCGTAAACATCTCCTCTCTCTATAGACACCATACTTCTGGCCTGTTCAGAAAAGGAAAGCTGATGACACTGGATACGGTAACGTCACTGTATTCATCACTTTAAATATTTTATTTAAATATTAACACATTTTAATCAGTACATAATCACAAATCAATCATTTATTATTATAAATGTAACTGTAATGTAAAAAGAATTAAACTGCTGTGTTGTTACTGAAGGATCCAATTTATGCTCCATAGAGTGGGTTTCACATTGGGGTGGCCATGTTTCTAAAAACAACCAGGCCACTAGATGTCAGTGAAACATTTGTTTCATAACACAGAGAAGATTTAGTAGAGAGAATGATGGCTGGCTCCTCTGAAACTGATCAATAAGAAGAGTATTAGACATTGGTTGCACTATTTTTGCATTTTTATAATTTAATTACATATTTATTGTAATACACAATATTGTACCACATTTTTAATTTTGAATACAATTACAATTTTATTAATATGATTATATGTATTATATGTATAATAGAAGATAGCATTTATTCAATATGTCAAATGTTTTGGGAACAAAAAGAAATGAATTAATAACAAATAATTTAATGTAAATATCTACTCATAATACTTTTTTGGGATGTTATCAGCATGGTTTGCCACTTTTTTGAGACAATGCATTAGTATACATTATTTATACATGTATAACTGACATTATTTTGATATGGAATTTGATTTGGAAAGCACAAAACATACTAGAATCATTCATTCACAATGAATCTTATCTCATATGTTTGTATGTTACTGCTTCTGGACTTTTGAATAGTTTACAGGTGATATCTAACTAAACCCATTATTGGGGTTGGGATTTTTTGTAGATTTTATTTACGATCAAAGAACAATTGCATTTACAGAAAGGGCACAATCTCTCTCTCTCTCTCTCTCTCTCTCTCTCTCTCTCTCTCTCTCTCTGGTTCCAAAGCAGGAATTATACACTACTCTTTCTTTTTATTCTCCTCAGCGATTTACCTGGCCAAGAGGAACATCCGGAAAAAGGGGACGCTGGATGGTTACGAGCAGGTGCTGCTTTTAATCACTTCACGATGATAATGTAATCACAGCAGAGAACTGTGTTTTAAAAGCATTAACATCAGATGGATTGTAGATTTGATGAACACTGATATTTAAATTGATTTTGATACCAAAATGGTTTTTAAAAAAATTCATTGGCCCTGATCTGACATTTACTCTGTCCTAATGTGGCAAGCAGTTACCACATCTGTGTTTCCCTGTTTGTAATATCCAGTTTTCTGTACTAACAGGAGTTTTTTTAACTTCCTGAACAGGAGTACTACGACAAACTTCACAAATGGCTCAACCACAAATGGGACTTTATTGTGATGCAGGCCAAAGAACAGTACAGGTTAGTCCCCATTGTCCTCATCAGACATCACTGACTGTACCAGTGTCCCCCAGCACACACACACACCAGCTAACTCTGCCCAGTGTGGATTTAAGAATCACAGGGTAATCAGTGAGCTGTACTAGTGAGAAGAGATCAGAGAACTGAGTTGCTACTCGAAGCTCAGCGCTGCAGAAACTGTACTAGTTCACTTTTTTTTATTTAATTATTTTTTACATATTTTTATTGAGTGTCCACAAATAACTAAAAAGCTTCCTCAAATTTTCTATTTTCACACACCCAATAACTTCTAACCCAAACAGAGACACACAAACATGCATATGTAATGAAAAATAATTATGGAAAAATGTAAAAAATAAATAGAGATAAAAATCAGAGGGGAAGTTCAGCCAGCTGGCATTATCTGGAGTGAACTGAAATAACTTTTAGACCTTTTACTTTTTTCACTGTTACTAATAAAAGAATGGTTTCAGATGCTGTTTAAAACAGTATCAGCACAGAGAAGCAGCTGGAAGTTTCTCCTTCATGGTTTTGTGTTGTGTGTTGTATGTTTTCAGGGTGGGGAAGGAGAGGAGTAAATCAGATCGAGTTGTGTTTGACTGTCAGGAGAGAGCTTACTGGATAGTGCACCGGCCTCCAGTGAGTCTGCTCTCAAACACAGATATTTGCAAAGTTCAGTACCACAAATAAAATATATTCAGACCACAAATAAAAGTTAGTTTAAGTTCTTGCTGAATGCAGTGGAATATGGAGTGATGGAGAGTTAAAACAGATTTATATTCTACACTTTTTTCGCACAATTTTTCGGTCACAGCCACATAGCTCTGCTTTTGTGGGAATTATTTCATGCTGAGTTCCTATATTTCTTGTCTCCCCCCTCCCCCTTGTTTCGGAGTGTCCTGCCCCTTGGAGCTGAGTTACAGGGGGTAGTGGTTAAAATCCCAACCCCCCCACAGTCTGCAGGGATATCAGAGGATCTGCTGGACTTTAGTAACATTTAGGGACTCATTTGTCTTCAGAAGAGTTCCACAATCAGATATTATCACCCTCTCCTCACTCTCTGTTATATGGAGCTCAGTTCAGATACTTATTTTACCAATTTCTTTTCAAACCTTCAGTTCCACCTTAAATGATTAAGTAGTGTCAGGCATTAGAATTTAATTCTTTCATCATTTAAGGTGGACATGGACATTTAAAGCTAACTACTGAGACATCAGCTACTAGTAGTGCTGTTTTCTGCTTGTTCTGAAGTAAATGGGCATAATCCACCAAAACTACATTAAACTACTCTAATACACCGGTGATCATAGAGTTTAAAGGAGAAAACATTTGTGGGTTTCTTTGGTTGCTGTGCAGCATCTCGCCTGAGATTCACAAGGCGTCAAAACACTTCGTCTTAAATGTGTCCCTGCAAAATCTTTTTCAACTGGTATATAACACTCCCCCTCAGCACTACCCCTCTTTATCAACAAGAATTGAGACACAGACCCCGAGGTAACACAGAGGGATAGATTGTCCCCAATTGTGAAATGTCAAGGATAAAAAAGGAGATCAATCAATGGAAGAAAAATACAGCTTTCCAGCAACTGGAGAACAGTTATTGCTCCATCTTCACAATTATTCCATCTTTAATTGACTCCACAGCCTCAGACACATAGCGCTATGGACTATGGAGTGGACCGCCTCATTGACCCTAATGCTGAGGAGGTGACAGGTGCGTGCGCGCGCGTGTGTGTGTGTGTGTGTGTGTGTGTGTGTGTGTGTGTGTGTGTGTGTGTTAGATCGTGAACAGCGTATAAATCCTAGATCTGATTGGCTGTTGATGGTATTCCTTCATGAATCTGGCTTAGGTCTAAGATGAAATAGATTACCTCAGACCACCTAGTCTTCTGCAAGCTAATATCATTAGCTCAGATTATCTGTGTCCATGGGCAGTCTCTCTTCATAACAGGTTTGATCTGATTAAGAGGACTGACAGCTGACCTGCCCATGAGATCCCAAAACCCTCCCCTCAACTAACACGAGCAGATTAGCATTAGCCACACATGCCCTGTGCCTTATCTCTCTCTTTTTATCCTCATGATCCATTAGCATGGACACAGCAGGAGGAGGGGAAATAAAACAACCCCTAAAGCTCCTCCTGTTTCTTTGAGCTGGTAATATGAACAATGGGAGACTTTCTCCTCCTCCTAGGAAAGTTTGAGTGGTGTTGGAGATGTTGTTGTGTCCAACAGGGGGCGATGTCCCTGTGTTCTGTGTGGATCCCAATGCCTGGTGCAGTGAGAGGGACACTGTACTGAATAAATATTCAGATGAGACGCAAATCCAAGGTCCTCTCTGAAGTCATTAAAGATCCTGGGGCATTTCTATGTGTGACCCTGATGTCTGGCTAAATCTGCCCTCTGGTCACTCTCTCTGTCCTCCTGATCGTCCCCAGCTTTAATAAATCGCCTTGGTCCTTCCCTCTCATCTCCTCTCTATCTAATAGAGGGGTGGGGCGACTGGGGAAAAGAGTTGTAAAAGTGGAACTATACAATATTTAAAAAAAATAATCAAATTTAAGGATAAAACGGCAATGAAATCAGGTTAACCATAAAATTACAAAAACAGTGGTCTGAAATGGTTAATAATATTTGTTGTGTGTGTGTGTGTGTGTGTGTGTGTGAGGAATGGTTTTATAAACTGTTTCTCTCTGTCTCCCTGTCTCTGTCTCTTCCAGGACTTTTCTCTTCTCTGTTTATCCTGTTTTTCAAGAAGATGCAGAGCACATAAAGATACCTTCCTCAGTGTTAGATAGTAACACACGACTCTCACACACAGGTGTAAAACCACCACTCCTCTTTAACAATCATATTATCTACTGTTTATTTGTAATCAGTTTCTACTGGCAATACTCTTATAATACACTCACTGGCCACTTTATCACCCCCTAACTATACCTACTATACTATACCTCGCCACATTTTTACAAATAATTTATAAAATTAAATAAATATAAATCTTTGTTAAATGTCACAAAGAAAATGTAGAAATGGATATAAAACAAATTTTATCAAATTTAATGCGTGTAAAATGTTTATATTTCAGTGTAGGAGTTGTGGTTTTAAGTCTGGTTTCTGTAGCATACTTTTCACCTGAGAGTCACAGATCCTTGAATGTGTCAGTGATGAAATGTGTTTGTGTCTGTGTTTATGTGATGGATAGGGCTGGGCAAGTAACCAAAAATTAATCTAAATTGACATTCAGACTTACTAATCAATATAATCTTGCATATATCAATTATACTGATTTTTCTTTTAATTCTCTTTATCCTTTTTTTGTTAATTCTATTAATATTTTGTTAAATCTATTAATATCTATTAAATTCATGTACTGTCCCCTTACAGTGACACGACCACGCTATAGTCATGTGATTCTGCCCCATCCAATCTGCTACATGACAGAAACATAAAGGAGAACCTAAAACCTAAGGCATACGGAGCAACTAGAGTAGCATGGACCAAAGAAAAAGCTGCGTCTGTGATTTGGTCATGTTTTGATTTTAGTGAGGACAACACTGCACATAAAGAAGTAAAATGTAAACAAAGTTTACAAGACCAAAGTTAATCCCCCAGGCTGTTTTACACTGAACACAATCATACACCAAATATGAACCGAGCATGGCTCAAACACAGAGACAATTTAGAAACAAATATCCCACCTTTAATACTGAAGCAAATTTACAGTACACGCTATGAGGCAACAAACAACAACAAAATAATCCTTCATGAATGTAATCGAGGAAAGATGTTCAATTAATTGCAATATTGATTTGCGTTTATATTGCCCAGCACTAGTGAGAGAGCAAAAAGATTTTTTAAAGGTGATAGTATCCTGATTTCAGTGATGGTGTATAGTCACAGCTCTTTAATCACAGAGGTGAACAGCAAACAGCCATTTTGTACTGTGTTCCCTCGTGGAGAAGGGGAGAATAGGTGCTCTTTCAAACCATTTAGGAACCACTCAAAATTCTCGGAAATTTGACATTACTTGTTAACGTATTGTTTTCTTGTTTTCAGGAAAAAACTTTTGACTACTACAGAAGAATTGTAAGTAAAATTAGTCATTCTTCTCTGTATGTCATTGATCATAAGGCGGCCTATATAATCCTTTCATAACATTTGATCTATACCAATAAATACATTAATAAAGGCCAATTTTTGACACTTCCATTCTCATAATAAATACGCCTCTTAAATGGCAGAATAGATTCAAGCCAGTTGTCATTAAGGGCTTATGTAGTCTTTGATTTCTGACATTCTATACAATATTAATGTTAAAATCTCTTTAAACCAGTGGTTCCTAACCCTACAGGGTCTCAATGTGGTCCCAGGGGATTCAGAGTGTGGTCTACAAAAAATATCCTGATCGATGCATAACTCTCCTGGATGGTGTAGGGTGGAGAAGTTGTTTGATGCCACAACGCACATGATTAATGCAGGCCCACTGACCAATCATCGTCCCCCTCTAAACCCACTTTCTCTGCCCGTTTGTCCAGCAGGGAGAGACAGACATTACAGTGGGACTAAACTGTAGCGGGTGCTGCTGGTTTCCTCTGCTGCACGCACTTTATTAACATGTTAAGGGTTTGTGTGAATCAAACTGCAGTGGTTTAAATCGGAAGCTTGTGTCTGATTGGCTGGACATTATCCACTGGACATTATGGGAGAAGTCAGGGGAAGGGTCTTAAATCAGGAGCTTGTGTCTAACAGTCACTGCTGCTGATGTAGCCACAATAGTGGAGTTACACCGTTACCTGTTATACAGGGTCTTATTAAGTGAGTTGGGGGGATCATTAAATATTCACCCCAAAAAGTGGGTCACATTGACAAAGAGGTTAAGAACCCCTGCTTTAAGCACATTTTGGAAAAGCCTAGGTAGTTTCTTGTCTTATTGACCATTCTAACCCTGATATTTTCTTCTTCAATCAGGTCATCTTCACACAGCAGGCCATCATGAGGCCGAAGGTCAAATCCACTGTGTCCCTCGGAGCGTGAGTTCAACAGAAATGCAGTTTTAGTGCCTGTTAAAGTAACTTTTAAATTTAAATGTGAACATATATAAAGTCATATCCATGCCGTAATGTGAATTAGTTCTAATCTTAGCCCTTGCCTTAACACTTCACAAACTCGCTGTTGTCATGTGAACAGATACAGGATGCTAGTAGGCTTATGAAGTGATCTGACATGATGTACACTTACTAATTAATGTAAAAGACTTTCAAATGGCTGTAGTTCTCAGTGTACATTACTGTGCAAAACACTAGGCACCTGAGAGAATGAGATTTAAAAAGCTATTTATATGAACAGTAAGAGTTTATTTACCAATCCCATTTTCCAGTGAATGTAATTTTGTGTGTGTGAATGTGATGGTTTAACACTCTCCACATCTCTCCTTGTCACAGTCCATGAACAGAGGTTAGTGTTTTCCTCAGAGTGTGTTGAGTCTGATGAACAGAGGTTAGTGTTCTCCTCCGAGCATGTTGAGTTGATGAACAGAGATTAGTGTTCTCCTTTAAGAGTGTTGAGATGATGAACAGAGATTAGTGTTCTCCTTTAAGAGTGTTGAGATGATGAACAGAGATTAGTGTTCTCCTTTAAGCGTGTTGAGTCTGATGAACAGAGGTTAGTTTTCTCCTCTGAGCATGCTGAGTCTGATGAACAGAGGTTAGTGTTCTCCGAGCATGTTGAGATGATGAACAGAGATTAGTGTTCTCCTTTAAGCGTGTTGAGTCTGATGAACAGAGTTCTCCTCAGAGTGTGTTGAGATGATGAACAGAGGTTAGTGTTCTCTTCCAAGCATGTTGAGATGATGAACAGAGGTTAGTGTTCTACTCTGAGCATGTTGAGTCTGATGAACAGAGGTTAGTGTTCTCCTCCAAGCATGTTGAGATGATGAAAAGATTAGTGTTCTCCTTTAAGCGTGTTGAGATGATGAACAGAGATTAGTGTTCTCCTTTAAGCGTGTTAAGATGATGAACAGAGATTAGTGTTCTCCTTTAAGCGTGTTAAGTTGATGAACAGAGGTTAGTGTTCGCCTCTGAGCATGTTGAGATGATGAACAGAGGTTAGTGTTCTCCTCCAAGCATGTTGAGATGATGAAAAGATTAGTGTTCTCCTTTAAGCGTGTTGAGATGATGAACAGAGATTAGTGTTCTCCTTTAAGCGTGTTAAGTTGATGAACAGAGGTTAGTGTTCGCCTCTGAGCATGTTGAGATGATGAACAGAGGTTAGTGTTCTCCTCTGAGCATGTTGAGATGATGAACAGAGGTTAGTGTTCTCCTCTGAGCATGTTGAGCTGAACTGTGATCTATAGTGTTATAGATGGTGTGGATTATTTTCGTATATATCTTCTGTGAGAGGAGGGTTTGTTGTGTTTGGTTTATGCTTTGTTATTTTCTTGTCCTCCTCAGCATTGTGAAGTACATGACAACGTACAAAGACCACGATCCATTTCTGGCGCCGTGTTTACCCAGTAACCCCTGGCAGACCGATGATGACACGTTCTGGGAGCTCAACATGAGGAAGTATGTTCTCCTTTCAGTCGTATTTTGTAAATATAAACACCTTCATAATTATATAATTTCTTAAGTTTTTGGATTTGTGTTTTTCTCAGTGTTGAAACCCCAACAAAGATGAGGGTGGAGCGATGGTCCTTTAGCTTCTTCGAACTTCTGAGCGACCCTCGAGGACGCACCGACTTCAAAGTGTTTCTGAAGAAAGAGTTCAGTGGTGAGGGGGCAGGGGTCATACAGGCAATATGGGCGGAGCTGGGAAAAGAGTTTAGTTTAGATCAGAATTAACTGTCCGGTTAATGTGTGTGTGTGTGTGTGTTTCAAGGTGAGAACCTGGCGTTCTGGGAAGCTGCGGAGGAGATGAAGTGGGGGGCAGCGTCCTCCATCAGTGAGAAATCGCAGACTATTTTCAAGTGAGTAAATCCAACTTTTCTGACCTGATTTGAGACTGTACTACTCTTATAACACTGTACTATTATACCATGGTGTGAACATTTGCTGATGAGTGCACCAATGGAAAGTGACCAAAAACAAAGAGTGTTTCCTTTAACATTCTTTCTAAGTGTTTCATTTTGGAGATACAAGGTTTTGATTCTTACTTGTTTATTTTTCATGTGTCTGGTCACACATAACTCCCTCCCACTGGAAAAAGTAATGGTGATTTAAAGAAGAGTTTTATTATTTATTTATTTATTATTGTGTGTGTGTGTGTGGGGGGGGGGGGTTTGTTGTTTAATTAATATTGATTTATTTATGTGTGTGTGTGTGTGTGTAGGATGTTCCTGGCCCCTGGCTTTGTCCTTGATTGATATGGATATACACCCATTTAAAGTACCTTTAAAATGACATTCTCTTGGCTCCACAGACCACACAGAAGCACTTTGTAGTTCTACAATTACAGACTGTAGACCTTCTGCTGCTCTGCATACTTTGTTACTTGCACTCTATGACAAGTGTCCTGTGTCACTGATGAAGGACTAGAGGATGACTGACACTGACATCTGTGCCGCGACAGATGAGCTACTGTCTCTGACTTTAGGTGGACTTATGAGGGAGGAGTGTCTCATAGAGTGGACACAGGGTTTAAAAACTCCAGCAGTCAATGCTGTGTCTGATCCACCCATGACACCGTCAGTGTCAGTTCAGCAATGTGAATGACTCACCACCCAAATCATATCTGCTCTGCGGGGGTCCTGACCATTGAAGAACAGGGGGAAAGTGGCTAACAAAGTATGCAGAGCAACGGGTGGACTATAATCTGTGATTGTTGTGGTCAGTGGAGCTGAGAGAGTGGAGATTGGGGGGTAGAAACAAAGAGGTTGGTATGGCTGATGAATATGTATCTGGGTGTGTGTGTGTAGGACACTCCTGACCTTGATTTATATTGATTTGTTTGTGTGCGTGTGTAGGACATTCCTGGCCCCTGGAGCTCCTCGCTGGATTAATATCGATGGCCGGACGATGGGTTTAACAGTGAAAGGTTTAGACCATCCTCACCGTTATGTTCTGGATGCTGCGCAGACTCATATCTTCATGCTGATGAAAAAGGTGAGGACACTGTGTGTAAAGTTCCAAAATCATCTGCGCTGATAGATAATGAAATGATGATGAAATGATGACTGAATCCCTGTGGCTATTCCAGGACACATTCTATCGATACCTGAAGTCCCCAGTTTACAAAGACATTCAGAAAAAAGCCATTTCACCTGCTCCACACAAATTCACGTGAGTGTTTAACCTGCTCCTCTAACAGTTCCTCTCTCCATCTTCCAGTTGTGTTTTTACATTAGATGGCAGAACATTGCTGTGAGGATTTGATGACATTCAGGCACAAAAACATCAGTGAGGTCAGGTACTGGTGTTGATGATTAGTTTTGGATCACAAACACCACTCCAATAGATCCCAGTTTTTTTGAACGGAGCTCCATTAGTCCAGAGAACACCGTTCCACTGCTCCACAGCCCTGTGCTCAGGGTTTTTATCTCTCAAGTCTGCACTCAGCACTGGCATGGTGACTATAAGTTCATGCACAAATCCCATTACGCATTACACTGCAGAGTACTCATGGCTTCAAGAGTGAAGTGTGTGTGTGTTTTTTAAGTGGTTATAATTTGTGTGTGTGTGTGTGTGTTTTCAGTGATTCTCAGCTGGAGCAGAACGCTCGGAACCGAAAGCCTGGGATCCACCCCATCGTGATCTGGAACCAGGAGGAAGAGGAACGAGCCAAAGCTGCTGCTGCTGCAGGACCCATCGACATCAAGAAACTCATGGCCAGCAAACTGGACCGCAAATAAACCGGGTTCATCAGAACCAGTTTATGTGAATGTGAATATCAGTATATCAGATATATCAGGATATTAAAAGAGAAGATATTAAAGGGGGAGTTTGCATGTTTTCATATTTGAGTTTTTCTAAACTCATATTGGGTAGATATTAGACCCAGATTTCAGAGAGCTTTTATATCAACCACTTGAGTTGTTTTTTAAATGCAGTTCAAACAACTGATTTCAGCGTCTGTTCTTTTAAATGATAATGAGCCGATGTTCATTCTGACCCAGAGTGCAAAGCAGTGAGGAGCGAGGAGCAGAAGCTTTTTAGCTGTTTTTGCTCACTTTTCTTTCTTCATTTTTACTCAGAGCTCTTATTTCTCTGCACATGTGTCTGTTTTGCTGTGTTTAACCTCGTCTTTGCACTCTCACTTAAAACACAATTCCAGTGTTGTGATTGGACAGACTCTGACAAGGGGGCGGGGAAATTCTAAAATCTCTGCACTAGAATCATAACGGCTCATTTTATCCCATGTTTTCTGATGTGGGCAGCTCACTGAAAACTGACTGGTGGTCTTGTTTCACAGTGTGTGGGTTGGTGGGCTCCAGATCCAAACATGAAATGTGAACATGCTCTCAAAAAATCTCTTAATATCACCTTTAAAACTAGGAGAATAAAATTAAAATTATAAACTGTCTGAGGTGCCTATACATCACCTGTATGGAGGTTGAAAGACCCAAAAAATGGAAAAAAGGCTGCACTCCCACTTTAAAGAATCAAACATATCAGCACATCATCTTGAGATTATGAACAAACTAAACCCCTGGAAACTTTACATAAGAATCATTCAGCTTACTTAAGAACTGAATAGCACCACATTTTGAAGAAGTTCTGACAATGTTGGCTGGATATTTGTGGACTATTCTCAGGCCAGCAGTGACACTGGGGAGTTTAATTGGGCAATGTTTTATCTGGAAATTAGTTTAAAGAGTGGTTTCTGTCTTGACACATTTACATTTATACACCTGTACACCTTTAGCTCCACCCATACATGCTGAAGTTAGTGTTTCAGCAAATCAGAACTGAGCTAGTTTAAAATGTGTAAAAGACAAAGCTTTGTTTAAGTCTAAGGGCTAATGTGAGAATAATTATGATGTAGAATTAAATTCTGAATGTTGTTACAGTAATATTTCAGTAGGTAGTTGGAGATATTGGTTCTTTAAGCTTTTTTTTAGATTTTTTGCGGCTTTGTCTTATTGTGTGTGTGTGAGAGAGAGAGAGAGAGAGAGAGAGAGAGAGACAGAGAGAGAGAAAGATTGTGCCCTTTCTGTAAATGCAATTGTTCTTTGATCGTAAATAAAATCTTGTAGCTCATTCTGCCTCAGGGTTTAATTATTAATCCTCATTTACAGATGTGTTAGTAAATTACCTCTTACCACACCATATCCACCAACCTGCCACAAGATTAAAACCACTGCCAGTTGATTATCTGGTGACAGCGCCCCCTGTAATGGGGCATGGTATCTCAGGAGGCAAGTGAATGGTCAGTTCTTGAAGCTGAGTGCCGAAGCAGGAGGAAAAAAAATATCCAAAGAAAGACAACAGGGTCATGGTGCCCACTTTGGGTCGGTACTGACATCTGCACACCCAGAACACCCTTGTGGAGTTTTGGAGTGACCAAAACTTTATGACCATCAAAGTGTGGCCCAACTTCAAGAACTGACCATTCACTCCCTGCCTGTTATACCTCTCTTTCCTACACAGGGGCGCTGTAAGCAGATCACAAGTGTTATTTACCTCACCAGTCAGTGTTCTTCATGTTGTGGACGACTGATAAATACAATGACACCATTTCGTGGGGCTCATTCATCCAGGGTGGAAATAACTGACCATGACTGAACTTAGTCAAGTGTGAATATAAAATGTTTCAAATAAAATAAAACAAAGTACTACCTTTATTCACACAGTTTAAATGTTACATATTAATGCTGTATTCTCAGTATAAGAAAAAAAAACATTATCGTATCAAGCATTATTATCCCAAAACATATTTATACATTATACATATATATATTAATGTTTACAGCCTTTTTGAGTGCTAAAATCCTTAAACATTTTCCCGAAAACAAAATAAAATCAAACCCAAACACAGACACTGCTTTTATTTGGCCATGCTCGAGAGCCAGCCTAGTTTAAAGAGGGAGGGGCCAACGGGTTCCTCATCCTGATTGGCTAACTGCCTGAAAAGGTTTCCTGGGCGGAACTGTTCATCCGGGGCCGGCGTTGATGAGGGAGCCATCTAAAATAATCACAAAACAACAACTCTTTACAAATCCCGTTCTGGGGAAACTGACCATCGCTGCCCCAGGGTCAATACACATGAACATGAATTCTGGCACTGGCCAAAAGTTTATAGACACCTCGTCCAGCATCACCTCTGAGTCTGGATTTTGTTCCTCTCTTCACTGCAGTGACAGTCTCTATTCTGCAAGGAGGGTTTACACTAGATGTAGTGGAACAGAGCAGTGAGGATTTGATGGCATTCAGCTGCAAATAGGCATTCCAGTGCTCCACAGTATATATATTTTTTAAAAACAGTCTCTACACTTGGCATTGAGGATAGTGACCTTAGGATCACGTGCAGCTGCTTCAGAGCATCCCACATTGTTTCATGATTTTTTCCAGAGGTGAATACTCTCACTATACAGGGTGTCTGCAAACTTTTAGACACACAGTGTAAACCACAGAGTAGTTTACAAGCGGGGCATTCAAATAACGCAAAAACAAATTCATTAATTAATTAAAAGCACTGTTTCTCTTTCTCTCCCTCCTTCTCTCCATCTCTCTCCCTCCCTGCCAACACTGCAAATAAATCCACAGCAAAAAATACATCAGAAGGGCCTCCAGATCCCCTGAGCATCTCAGCGATATATCTCAGTCCCTTCATTCTATTCTCTTTCCTTCTCTACATCTCATTAATTAATTAATTAAATCATTATTTTTGCATTATTTTTTTTCTTTCTCCCTGTTGTCTCCCTCTCTTTATCAGAACACTGCAAACAAGTCCACAGCAAACACACACACACACACAAATATCACCGGGAGCGTCCGGATCCGTCAATCCTCTCCTCAGCTTCAGAGCTCATACTGGAAAGTAGCAAATGGAGGGTTTGTAGAAGCAGGAGGACATAACACATGTAGCTGGACATCATCATTCACTCCCAGAATCCACCTAAGCTTTATTTTTTTTTTTATGAATTACATTTTTTTATCCCGTTTTTTTTCACCAGATCATCCACCAGACCAGAGTTATCTAAACTCCCCCATCAAAAAAGTTGTCTCCAGCACTAGGAGGGTGAGGACAAACACCCGTTTCCTCCGAGACACATGATGTCCACTGCCTCCTTTTTTCACACTGTCACTAATGAAGCGTAAGAGGACAGCTCAACCCACTGGAGGAGAGTGACGACTGCTAAGGTCTGTTACATCAGGCAACAGGCCCCAGTGCCTGGCCTTTTGGTGAGGGGAGAGGGGGCCATCCCATCAACCCAGAGACAGCAACGACAACAGTGCTCTCTAGGACCCCCAGCCTCGGAAGCTGAGGCATCACCAGGGGTCAACCCACCAATGACCTCCTCATAAGGTCATCACTTAGACCGCTGTCCACTCAGGAGCTCCTTTGTCAGCATTGTTTACACTGTACTATGTGAAGATTGTAGGAGTTACATATAAATTATATGTACAACTGTCAGAACAGAACAGATCCATCACATTCTTCTGCAGGGCTTTTCCCTGATGGAGCTCATAATGAATTCCACCACCAATAAATTCTTTAAACAAATTTCACTCACCAGTGGTCGGCTGATGTCCGAGGCTCGAGTTGTGGACTTGTTTTTTCTGGAGTTGGTCATACTCAGCGGCAGCAGACCAAACCTACACAACCCCACGAAAAAAAGTGTTTAGAAACTGTGAGAAAACTCTGGAGAGATACAAACCAAATCAGGCTCCAGAAACCTTCAAACTATCTGCAGAGACTTAATCAGGTTTTAAACCCTTCAGAACTACAGAGTGACCTGTGTGGTCAGTGCAGCAGAGAGAACAGACAGTGAGAATGCCATTCTTGGGCTGCAGAGAGAGGTAAACCCATCCTCACCGGATCTGGCTGCTGGCGAGGGGAAGGATGTTGTATGGCTCCTGAGAGCTCACGCTGCTGCTGCGAGGAGAAAACTGCTTCTCGGTGCCGGTCAGGAGCCCCAACAGAACCTGCAACATTAACGTTACACCTCATTAGGAACACGGAGTCACCGGGAGGAGATCACCACCCCATTTCACAGTACAGCACTGGAGCAGGAGCACATCCTAGTGCACAATATTGGGAAGTGCAAGTGGAAAAAAATGTCACTAAATGTAAAAAAATAATTAAAATGTTGCACGAACGGCATCAAACCAATCAAATGAATATTAATTTATTCATTAATTCATTCATTGTCTGTAACAGTTTATCCAGTTCAGGGTCGCGGTGGGTCCGGAGCCTACACGGAATCACTAGGCACAAGGTGGGAACACACACACACACATACTTTTGAGTAGCCAATCCAATCCAAAACAATTTCCACATATCAACATTGGACTTTTATTATATATAATTATAATATTCTTTATTCTCATCAATGTTTCACTTTATTTTTGACAGTTTGTCTCTTAATACAATATATTTTATTCTCAGAAAACTATAACTATTCTTAAAATATTGTCTTTTTCCTAAATATATTATGACTATATTGTGAAAAACTTATATTATTTTATAACAGTGTTCCTAATACATTCTTAAATATCATAGATAAAAAATTAATCAAATTAAATGTATAGAAATAAAAATTGTTTATTTGCAATTTGTGTGAAAAATAACTGGGAGCTGGTTGAAACATGAAATAAATTGAGTGAAGTATAATTAAGTGTCTGAATTCCAAGCTGAAAGCTGGTCAGGTGTTGGTCCCAGGTCAGCTGTGGTGGGAACGGTCAGCATTTGACCTGTGATTTATGTGTGTGTGCGCCTGTGTGTGTTTACCGAGGTCCTCTGTGTGAGGCGGTTCAGGTTACTGTTGAGGTGTGGAGTGAACACATCCAGGTCAAAGGGGTCGATGTGACTCTCCAGAGAATCGCAGACCTGCTGGACCCTACAGATATAAATAACAAGGTGTTCACACACATTGTAAAGTGAGGGGGGGGGGGTCTTTCTGAACGTCTATAGCTCCAAACATCAGCCTCCAGGATAGAGCAGTATGGTCTTACCTGGGGTCCTGCTGAGACCGAGAGCTCTTCCCTTCATCCAGACGAGTGCACAGAGTCGACGAGAGGAAGCGCACATCAAACAGCATCTGCAGCGCACGGTTCTGAGTGATAGGGGGCGCTGCGTCCTGGAACGCAGACAGAGAGAAGAAAGATAATCAGAACATTATTAAGAAAAAGAAATAAAAACAAAAACACACAAAGAAAATAGAAAGTAAGCAGGAGAAAATAAAGCTGGATCTGAATAGTGTTTTAAAAGTGTGTAAAGAGAGAGAAGTCCAGTCCAAACCTTGCACTCCGTTTGCTCTGTGAGTGTTTGGTACTCGCCCAGAACCTGATCCAAACATCCTTTCAGCAACTCCAGCAGAGTGACCTTGGGTACAGCGTGACCACCAACTCGGTTCACCTCCAAACACAGGCCAAACAACAGGGACTGGACGTACCAGGAGGGCTAAAGTGAGAGAGAGAGACGCCAACATTATAAAAATATAATCTTTACAACTAAACAAACAAACTGCAAAAACCCATACATTATAACTGTTGCCAAATATTCTCGGCAGTGCACCCATTTAAAGGACAATATGAATTTCAAGCCCACCCCCTCCCCAAAATACACACAGGTCTTTTTTCTTCAAGAGAGTTTTTATTTTATTTAGTTTTTATTAGTGTTTACCTGTGCAGGTAAATGGATTTTGGACATAATGGTGTTTCCTGACTCCGTCTCTTCCTGGATCTCCAGCTCGTCCCAATGAGTCGCAGCAGCCAGAACAGCACCAGCAGAACCAGCGTGGAGAGAACTTGCAAAACAGCCCACCAGAGACTAACACACACACACGCGCCCATACACACAAAGACACACAGACACAGATACACACAAGAACATGCACACATGCATACACAGACACACAAAGACACAGAAACACAAAGAACATGCATAAAGAGACATACACACACTCACATCGAGACACACACACATACGTTCGGGCTAATGAGTGTTGGAGATTTTCTGGAGACAAAAGTCTTTGTAATTTCTGTATCTGGCAACTGACCTTGGACACGGCTCGGCTCCAGATGCGATACGCCTCCATGCTGCAATTCATCAGCTCCTCCTTCAGCACCGCCCACTTTGCCTGAGCTGGACTAAGCTCTCCCCCTTTTGCCCCACCCCCTTTGCTGAGTTTCTTGCCCAGTCGTGGTGTTCCAGAGCCTGCAAAGTCTGGGGCACTGCCCTGCCGGCCCAGAACGCACTGTTTCAGACTGGGACAGAGCTCTCCGAGGGACTGGCAGAGCCTCGCCATGAAGAGAACGGAGCTCATTGGCCCCGGAGGGACAGGATCCTGCAGGACAGTGAGTTCAGAACGGACGCAGGAGACAATGTCCCTAACACAGGCTGCACAGTGCTCCCTCAGGGCCTCCTCCACCACCTCCGAGTCCATGAAGCGGTTGAAAGATGAGGACCCCGAGGGCGGAGGGGGCTCAGGCTGGTCTTTGGAGGACCCTTCTGGGGGTAAGTAGTGCTGAAGGTCCTCCAGTTTAACTCTTAACTTGGAATCGAGGGCGGAGCAGAAGGTCTGGACGCAGGGCGTGAGGGCTTGGGCTTTCATGCAAAGTCCACTCTTCACCTGACAGAGCTGCACAATACACAACAAATGGCATACTGTGATCATCACCCATCAGCGATAACATTATATTATTATATTACCGCTACTCATTTCTACAGTCACTGTCCACTACAGACTGTAGTCCCTCTGATGCTCTTCATACTTCATTAGCCCCATTTCATCTTGTTCTTTAATGGCCAAAAAAACTACAGCCATATCTATATCTCTATGCCATAAGATCAAAATCAGAAATGTATTGCTCTGTAATAAAATACACCAGCTCTGCTTTAAAACTGAACACAGAGAGAGAAAGAGATATATAGATAGATATCAGAGCATACTTGAGGGCCTCGCTGCGATACGCTGATCCAGGCAGCATCACTGGGCAGATCTCCCTGAGACTCCGCCCACAAAAATGCAGCCACATCGCTCTCGAACTGAGCACCGCGACCAAACCCTCCGCTCCGACTCTGAGCCTCAAGATCCCGAAGAGCTGAGGACAGCAGCTGCCGTGAACTGCTGGAGATCCCTTCCATGCCCTCCCGAGTGATTGCCTACACATACACACAGACACACACACTCCAGAAACTGTACTAAACCTATTTTAAACATCCCCCAATATGTGGGACCCACTCTCTGGAGCAGAATTCCATTGACTAAGGGACCACAAAAGAATTTGGTTCTTTCTTTGTCTGATGTTACAGAGAAAACATGAAAAAAATATAAATACTCACTTTCATAATCAGTGATTATTGTGCTCAGAAGAGGAAGATTAGTGTCATATGTTTGTGCATCATGCATTAGTGTAACTTTAGTATAATGCATGTTAGCATAATTTTTGTTAGCGAAGTGTGTTAGTGCAATGTGTGTTTGTGCTGTAGGATGTTGTGTGTTTTTGTGCTTTGTGTGAGTCTGTGGAAGTGTTGTGTGATGTGTGTGTGTGTCGTCTGTATAGCTGTGCTGTCTCCTGTGTGTGTGTGTTACAGTTGTGTACCTGTAGACGCTGCAGGAAGAGCTGCTGCAGTAAGTCGTCCCACAGACAGAGCGGTTTCTCCAGGAGTCTCATACACACAGAGTTCCAGTGAAGACTGATGGACTCACTGCTCAGCAGCTCCCAGACCGAGTCCCTCATCCCCGAAAGAGCCTTTAGGGTCTTCACATACACCAGCAGACCACCCACTCCAGCGCGTATATCCTCCTTACAGCTGTGAGACACAGATAAACTCCATAAATAAACAAACACCATCAGAACACCCACTCCAGTGTGGATATCATCACTGTCCAATAAAACATGTATTAACTTTATAGGAGAAGGACAAAAACTTACTTAACTTCCAATGGAAGTCATTGTAAATATATATTTTGGAGCATTTCTATTGGTCCATTAATAATTACATTTTCACAGTGTGAAGGACAGCTGCTGTGTTCAAATGATGTAATAAAATAAATATGAGATACATGATTTTCACTGGACAGCAATGATAACCTCCTTACCGCTGTAACACACAGATAAACTGTTTCAAGATCATGGTCAATTTTTCAGACTCCGTACATTTTATAGAACTGAGCATGCTCACACTGAATCCACCTCAACATCATTTCAATCATTTGACCCTGCAGCTTTTCTGAAAAATGGGTGGAGCTGCCCTTTAACACGAAAGCCTCAGAGAGTTTAACACAAACACTGAACATAAAAGGAATCTCTCTTTAGGTCTCAGGGTGTTTTTATTAAAAATGTAGAGTAAATGTGCACTAACGTGTCGATCCACTGCTGCAGTGTATCTCTGAGCTGGTCACTGTGTATCGGCTGGGCGAGAGTCCGGAGAATCGGCTGGAACTCTGTTACTGACCGAGGAAGATATTTAAACCAGCTCCCTGCACTGCCCTCTCCCTGCAGCACCTTCCGTCCTTTAGCTGCAGCACACGTGAAACAAACACAAGCAAGAAACATTATTACTACCAGAGAGAAGGTACACCTTACCCTAGACCACATTAAATACCATCAGAACCTCATCACACTGCACTCAACCTTAAACAAACACCATCACACAGCAATTACAGTCTACACCACCTTAAAGAAACACCATCAGAACCTGCATTACACTCTACACTCTTAGCATTGGGGAGGAGGAGGAAAAGCTGAAGAAGTAGTAGTAGGATGGTTAGGGGGAGGAGGAAGAGAAAAAGCAGAAGAAGAAGTAGGAGGCAGAAGAGGAGGAGAAAAAGCAGAATAAGTATGAGGAGGGGGAGGAGGAGGAAGAGGAGGAGAAAAAGCAGAAGTAGTAGGAGGATGAGGAGAAAGAGCAGAAGAAAAAGTAGGAGGGAGAGGAAGAGGTGAAGGAAGAGGAGGAGAAAAGGCAGAAGTAGGAGAAGGAAGAGGACCATTTTCAAACACTGACAGTAAATATCAGAGAGAAGTCTGTTCTCTATTAGAAGCCAATTTTTTATGAAACAACTAGATTCTTGATGAAAATATTCAACAAGATTGTTTAATTTGCCTAACATGATACAGTAAATACAGAAGCGTACAATAGGAAACTATTTTACTTTTTGAAGCTTAATTTCTAAAATATAATTAGAGCTGATTATAATATTTATTAAATAAATAATTTAAGTGAAGTGATTTTAAAAGATTTTTAAAAGCTCTGTCTGTGTGAAAGGCTGTTTTCCATACTGGCGGACGATGTTGAGGTGACATTTTCCAGCGTGGTGAAGAGTAACCCACAGCTCAGCCCAGGCTCCGCACTATGCCCGTCCGGAGGAAGGTAAAACACGGCGTACGCCTGATACAGTGTGGTCACCAGCAGCTCCACCAGCGAGCAGACCTGTGCTTTAATACCAGCTCCTGCACAAACACACACAGTACCTTACAGAACAGTGATTTAAAGCACAGAGCTGTAGATTCAGTCCATACACACATCAACAGACCCCTCAAGCCAATCAGATTGTTTCCAGCAGCAAACCCCACCACGCCCTCTCCCTACCCTCCCTCCAAAAGTTATATTGTGCACTTTCTGCAGTGCTGAGCCCAGAGTAGCAAAAACAGCAAAAAAAAGAGTCTTTATTCTCCTTATTATAGCTCAGGAGAGAATCACAATGATTTTGAAGCTGTAATTTTAAGGTAAAAATATTACGTAGTGTTCATTTAATGCTAATATTAACATTAGATATTAATGCAGATAATAATTATAATAAATATTAATGTTAATTATAAATATTCCACATCTATTTTAGTAATAATGGTAATGGTGAATATAAATAGAGATTAATGTTGAATTTAAATATGAA
Organism: Hoplias malabaricus; assembly: GCF_029633855.1. NCBI lineage: Eukaryota > Metazoa > Chordata > Actinopteri > Characiformes > Erythrinidae > Hoplias > Hoplias malabaricus. The sequence continues at coordinate 23,546,083 of NC_089812.1, read as the reverse complement.
TAAGAAGTTTTAATGAAGAATGTTGACCTTGTTTATTACTGCTGAATGTTAATTATTAATATTTATATTGCATAATCATGCATAAATTAATATTAATTCTGAATAGTAATAATGCTATCTAATATATATAATTATATGCAATAACACTGAATATTAACAGCATATTAATGTTGATTATTGCTAGTGAATATTAATGCTGTGTAATAATGCTATACATTAATAATGATTAATAACATTATGATTTTGTTACTGAATATTTATATAGACTAATAATGCTAATATTAATAAAGATTTTTATAGGATATTTGATGTTTATTGCTGCTGAATATTAATAAAGATTGATAAATGCTGAGCGCACCGTGTTGGGGCTGGTTGAGAAGCTGTTGAATCGAGGCTTTTCTGGCGAGCAGAAAGTCAGCCAAGGCTTTTCTGGGAGAGCTGTCCTCCAGGAGCATGGTGGACACCAGAGCCTCTGCGATGGCCTGGTCAGACACAGCTCGTCCCCGCAGGACTGACCTACTGTCCAACAGGATCGTGGACCTGCAGAAACGGGAGGTGGAGTTATAAAACTGCAGCCCTCGCTCTACAGAGGCTTTCACACCTGCCCAGATGGGGGCAGACCTGAGCCAAACTCTCTTTAACTGACTGTTCCCTCAGATGTGACCACTCCTCCTGGACGCTGTGTTCGCACCAAACAATAACACATGTTGCCCCCTTAACAATTGATTACTGCGACTTGGATTATCGCTATGCACTCATTGCTAACCACATGTTATCTAGCACCCACTCAGTGGCACCCAGGGTGGGAGGCGAGGACCACATGCATGAAGCTGCTCACACACAGGTGGACGTACTATACTGGCTATACAAGACAAACCTGTGCAGACTAGCACTGTGCTTGTGATGGCAGGGCTTAGCACAGTATGACGTTTTAAAATGCATGGTACCTACTCTACTCAGCTTGGCTCAGACTTTAGTCCCTTGCTATGCTTATCTGCTTTTCTCTGTTCTAGGTTTATTTTATTCATGTTCAATTTATCTAGAATATTTTAATATTTGATATATATGACAATATAACAATATAAATTATAAAACAATTTACCTTCATACAGAGATTTAGACTGTGCGTATCTTCTGTTGAATATATTTACAAATATTCACCTACTGCTTTATTTAGGTGCCTCTACTTAAAAAGTACACTATAGTAGCCTAAGTCGACAGAACACCAGAGCCAGGCGTCGAACCCCACTCTGCTGTGAAGAAGGTGCTTTCCATCCGCATAAATTAAAAGGGCAGTTACTAAACTGAACCAAACCCTCACTCTGTCATTTGTTTAGTACCTGAAGTGTCCGGCAGCGGCAACCTGCCGCACTAAGATGGGGAAGTGGGCGAGCACGGGGCTGTAGTGTGGGCTCCCGGCATCCAGCTGCAGCTGGGAGTGGAGGTGGCAGCAGAGCAGATACAGCTGTGTGGCCTGGAGATACTGGGAGCTCTCTATGGAACTCCAGATCCGCTCCGGGATTTCCAGCAGCAGCTTGATCTGAGACGCGATGGTGTAGAACTTCTCCTTCCACTGCTTCTGGTCCTGAGGAGCACAACAGTTTACTTGTAGTTTTCCATATTTTTGCTGGTTGTTAACACAGTAGTTTACTGTCATTCTGCTGGGTGTTTGAGTGGTAGTTTACCTGTAGTCTGAGCAGTAGTTTAGCTGTTTTTCTGCTGGGTGATTGGGGGTTAGTTTACCTATAATGTGAGTGGTAGTTTATCTGTAGTTTGCCATCATTCTGCTGGGTGTTTGTACAGTTGTTTACCTGCAGTTTGACATAGTTCTACTGGGTTTTTGAGCAGTAGTTTACCCATAGTTTGTCATCATTGTGCTGGGTGTTTTTACAGTTGTTCATCTGTAGTTTGTCGTACTTCTGCTGGGTAGTTCTTCTGGGTGTTTGAGCAGTAGTTTACCTGTAGTGTGAGTGGTAGTTTACCTGTAGTGTTAGTGGTAGTATACCTGTAGTTAGTTAGTTTGTTGTAGTTATGTGAGGTGTTTGATCAGTAGTTCTGCTGGGTGTTTGAGCGGTAGTTTACCCATAGTTCTGATAGGTGTTTGAGTAGTAGTTTGCCCGTAGTTCTGATAGGTGTTTGAGCAGTAGTTTACTTGTAGTGTGAGCGGTAGTTTACCTGTAGTTTACCGTAGTTCTGCTGGGTGTTTCGGTTGTGTTTGAGCTGTTGGCAGTACAGTTCCATGCTGTGGATGGAGCTCAGGGCTCCGTCGCAGTTCTGCCGCATCTCTGCGATGGCGTCCGCCGCGTGAATGAGCTCACGGTATCGCTCCCCCACCGTCTGCCGCAGCTCCTCGCGCTTCTGCTCGATCTCCGCCCGTACACGCCGCTCCACGCCGCGGATCTCCTCCACCCCGTAGCGCTCGAACAGCACAACCGGGTCCGCGATATCCGACACCCGCAGCGACTGTGCCGGGACCGAGGCCATGGTGCTGAGAACCGAGACTAGAATCCGGATCAGAAACGGCGCAGAGCCCGGAGATCCGTAGACACGGAAACAGGCGGAGACCGGGGCTGGACTGGTGGATTTTCCACACCCGTTTTCAGGACAGTCCCGCCCACTGCAGTCTCTGATTGGGTAGTTTGCTTCCGTGTTTTTACTCCTTTTTCTTCTTTAATCGTGTTGTTGGTGGTATCTAACGGTGAAAAGCCATTTTTTTTCTTATTCTATAGAATATGATTTTATACCAATACGTGTGTATTTTATTGATTTTTATTATTTCAATAATCTTGGGGTTTCACAAAGCAGGATTAAGGAATTAGCCAGATATCTTGATCTTGGAAGTGAGGACTGTTCAATAAGCTTCATTTATCTGGCTAAACCAAGAAATCCTAGAGAGTTTCACAAAGCAGGATTAAAACTTTTAACCAGATAACCTAAACCCAATGTCATGCCTATCCAATAGGAAAAGAGCTGAGGGACATTTCTATTGGACAGTCCTCAGCTTTAGGCTTAAGTTATAGGACTGAACTGAGAAAAATTAATTTGTGGAGTCCCTCCCTTTATTGAGGACCCTGTGCTTTAAAACATTGGGGACAAACCTCCAGCCAATCAGAGCACAGGGGGCGTGGCTTGGGCGGAGCCTGTCTAACAACGGGTGGAGTACAAATAACAATAGACGTCAGCTCCACGTCAACACAGGCCACAGGTCACAGAAAATAGTCTGAAGAAACACGACAGCGCCCCCTGCAGGAGAGACGATCCAGACATCGGCACACCACTGACTGTAGACCACTGCTGGTCCACGATTAGACCACTCAGATTACTGTCCTGTGTACAGGATAGAACTAATTTTTAATCTCAAACAGAGATTATATTCACAAAGTTTTATTCGGGAAAACAAACTATTACAAATATTACCAACAGCTATGAGAGATATAATAATAATGAGTATGAGCCTGATATAAAATTATGCTAAAAATGTTGACACTGTGCTGAATTAAAATGATTTACTAATCTTATGTTTAAAGGATAACAAAAGAACCTAATGAAGGAAAAAATGTAAATTGGACTGTGAATGGAAAAGTGCTAAAATGTGGCATTTTGTCTAAAATTCTGTTTAATCACCAGTGGTCCGCCCAGAAAATGCTGTGCAAAACACTAGTGGACCTCTAATTTTGCCCTCAGTGGGCCAATAGTGGTCTGCCGTCTCCTTGCTATCAAATAATACTATGATGTAAGGGCTTATAAAAATGTTCCAAACCTCCTTGGAATAACATCTTTTTACACTGACTTCCATTGAAAGTTTTTATTGGACAGTCACAACTATGAAATCTACACTACAGCTATTATACAACACACATGCACAATTAACCATCTCCGCCTATTCCTCCTACTGAGGTTATAAGCGTGTGGCACAGTGGGGCGACATGAAGTGTCACTGTCACTATCTGTGGATCACTGTCTGTTGGTTGTGTTTTCCATGTGCGTGGGTGTCACACACAATCCAAATACAAATGTATTTGGAGTGGGAATTCAGGTGGAGACATTAAAAAAAATCGAATTAAAAAGTCCAAGAACGAAACAACATAAAAAAAATGTTTATTAACAACTCCAGTTATCAAATATGTAAAATTGCAAACTTAATTTCAAACTGATTTTAAAGTAATTTTATGTAAAATGGAAAATTTTGGTCATTTTGTAGGTAGATTGGCTATTCAGAAGTGTCCACTGGTGTGAGTGTGAGCGTGGCTGGGTGTGTCTGAAACTGTGCAGGTGTTTCTGAAAAGGATGAAGCAGTTACAAAAAAAGTGAATTAGTTATAATAAGGTTTTAATCATTATGAAAGTCTGTGATAATGAATTAACCAAATTATTTAGCAGAAATCAGAGGGAACGAAACACAAAAATAACGTATAAGTAAATATGATAGTAATCACAGTGAAGCCTCCTGCTGGCGAACCTCAAAACTGCGCTTCTGCGCCACAGGTGCGCGCAGGTAACACGGAAATAAGAGTAAACACCGAGCGCAGGTGAGTGAGCTTATGTTTCTGTGTCTCTACCAACACTTTACCAGGTTTAAACACATAGTTATTGAAATAGGATGAACATTTTGTTTATAACAGACTTGTGTTTATCCGTGTGGCTCTTTAAGGTGTGATATGTTTATTTTTAGTTTCAGTTTATTAAAATCTAAACCGTCACAATTAAACACACAATAAAACCAGGGTGATATATTTTAATCTGAATTAGAACTCTTCAGCTGGTGTGTTAATATGTTATTTTGTTTTTGATTATTTTGAATTTTTTAATCCAACCCTTGTTCCTTAAACTCAGCCTCGTATCCGTAAGTGGAATTAATCTAAACCAAGTTTTTACTTTAGCATTTTGATATATATATATATATATATATATATATATATATATATATATATATATATATATATATATTTCCTAACAAAAACACCTAAAAATTCAAAGAAAGAAAATAATCAGAAAAAATGATTAAAAACATATTTCTTTGTTGGGAGAGTTTTAGTTGAAAGGCGGGTTAATGACGACTTAGTCAGGGACCGTCTACAAAGTGCACACTGTGATTTTTTTTGTAGTGTTCCTTAGCTTTTGTGGGTATTTTTTCTAAATTAATAAATGAAAGAAAAGAATAAAATAAACATTTAACATATTTATTTATATCTATGTTTCAGCCATAATATTACAGCCACCTGTTCGTTTCTCCACTCACTGTCCATTCTCACAGCTCCACTGACCACAAAGGAAACTTCAGAGTTTTACAATTACAGACTATATTTCCTTTGTTGCTCCGCCAAATTTACCCTGTTCTTCAATGGTCAGGACCCCCACAGAGCACTGCAGTTACACTGATGTGGTGGTGGTGTGTTAGTATGTATCATGCTGGTATGACTGGATCAGACACATCAGTGCTGCTGGAGTTTTCAAACTCTGTGTCCACTCACTCTTCACTTTGTTAGACACTGTTTGAGAACATTGAAGAACAGGTTTGCAGGGGGCTAACAATGGATGCGGAGTGACAAAGGGACTAAAGTCTGTAACTGTAGCACTACAGAGTGCTCTTGTGTGGTCAGTGGAGCTGAGAGAATAGACAATGAGTGAAGAAAGGAGAAGTTGTCTTTAATGTTGTGGCTGATGAGTGTACATTGCAGTCGACTTTGAAAGAGCTACTCACTTTAAAACAGAATTAAAAATGATCCTGAAATTGTAAACCATTGTAAAATTAACTCTGAGACTCTGACCTCTGCAGGACTCGTAGAGAATCAGTGGACAACACAGCGATGGCTCAGGACAGTGTGCAGCAGGAATTTCAGAACCAGTTTAATGACGTCGTGTCCCGACTCGAGTCCAAGCAGCTGTTCCAGACAGACTGGGACATAGCCGCCTTCGCCATCTTCTTCATCTTCATTGGCAAGTTATTCTGAGTAGATACACAAGACAGACTACAGGAAATAGAAATATAGATCCCACAGACTGAAATAAAGAGAAATAAAGACCCCACAGACTGTGTGAATTATCTATGTGTGTGTGAATTAAAGGCTGAAAGGCTGTGTTGTTGTGGTTCTCAGGGATGGTGCTGCTGCTGGTGATTCTGGTGATTATTCGCTGCTGCTGCTGCTGCTGCTGTGACGAAAAGGTATTTAAATTAACACAGTGTAAATAACTTTTTTTCTGTTGCTGTTTGTCCTGTCCGGGGCAGCACACCAATCTGTTATGAGGCAGAGTATGTTCTCTCTGTGTGAGTTTCCCCTGGGAGCTCCACATTCCTCCCACAGCGCAAAAGTGTGTGTGTGTGTGTGAGAGAGAGAGAGAGAGAGAGAGAGAGTGAGTGACTGGGTGAGTGTGAGTTCCATGTGTGTACCTGCCTTGTGCCCAATGATTCCAGGTAAATCCACTGTGTAAATCCACCCTGAACAGGAAGAAGTGTGTGCAGAAGATGAGTGAATGGATGAATTTGAAAATAATAATTAAAATCACTAAACTATTTTCCATCTTTACAGCCCAGAAGACATAAAGTGGGGATGGACAACTTGGCACTGGAGCCATAAAAATCAGAATCTGGATTAGGATCGGGATTTGGAACAAGTCCAAGTCAAATCCGTTTCAGTGCTATATACCAATCACACACCTGTTATTAAACCTGTTTATAATGTGACATGTTAGAACTGGAATATTGGGAAGAGTGTAGAGGGAACAGAAGGAGACTGAATGTAAACAGTAAAGTCTTAAAGGAACAGTCAGCCAGTTTCTGCACTATTTCACATAAAATTTAAAACTGACATTATACTGACAACTAGATGCCTTTTTCCAGAGATTCTGCACTAAACCCATTTTAAACATGGCCACCCACATGTGGGGGACCTGTTCTATGGAGAATTTTCTTGTTATTTTAGGGATGACAGAGCAGTTTCATTCATTTCATTTATGCTGCACTTTATAGAAAGAAATGTACAATTAATAAATAACCACTTTGATGGATATTGTTTGACTGTTTGAAGGTAAACATTGTTTTTCAGGAAAAATGAGAGCAAACATTGCTCACGTCCTCCTCCACTTTAGTAAATCAATATTTTCACACTGTACTTTATAGGAAAGGTAAATATTTAGAGAGCTTAGAACTGTTGATTTAGATTAGGGACTTTTAATTCATACAAAAAGCACTTATGTAAACAAATATAATGGATCCCTCAGGATTATTTATGATTTAATATAATAATCGGCCATAACTTTGTTTTAAAAAGTTGTTCATGCTTTTTACTATAAAATAATAATAATAATGAATAATAATTAAATTAATATTTAAAATATTGATTAAATCTTTAGGACAAAACCTTGTATCTCAAAAAAAGCAGCATCACAAATAAACATGAACTTTTAAAGGAAGTGAATGGTATGAGATTTAATTTTATATCAACTCTGAACATGCATAGTTATAAAAAAAATAAATTTTATGTATATTATGTATTCATTTAAAAATTTTCATCTTTGAACATATTTGAAACAATGAAATAGTTGCATTTAATAACTTTATTCCACAATTAATACACATTCAGCATTGAACTTGGAATGTCTAACATGGATTTACATATTTGTTCTGTGTTATAATTAACATGAAAATCAACAATACATCAGGCCAAAAGCAAGTGCATGTAACATTCGAATAAATAAAGCCTCTGAATAAATTAACCACATACAAAAAAATTATTTATTAACCAAAAATGGATTGAGAACCGTGGAAAAGTGTGTGCACTTCCTGTAAAATGCAATTTTTAAATAGATTTTCTGAGTGAAAAATTTAATTCATCCTTCACATCAGCTCTACATGCTTTGAGGAGAACACAAAAATCCCATGTCCTTACTGCAAACTACATGAGCGAGAGTCACTGCAGAGTGGTGCCATGTATAACGGTGTGCCTACGCAATTTAAATATGCCATATTTTTGCTAATATAGCCCAGTTCTTTATTATTAACTTAGACTCTCTGTGTTCTCTGTAGAGGGATGAGTGTCACTTCTCTGACACACCCAGAAAATCAACACAAATGTACATTAGACCAGAGCTGCACAAACCTTTGCATATAACTATATCAGACCAGATAAATAAACTTGGTTGTACTTTCTGATTCTATAGTCACAGAATGCTGTTTAAATGGAAAGTGTTGTTAAAGTCTGAGCCGCTAAGTTAACATACATTTTTGGAGTGATGCAAATAATAATAAAAAAAAAAATAAAAAAAAAAAGGACAAAAAGGAAGGAGAAGCGAAAGCCTCAGATTGTTTAGTGTTGTCCATGAGTTACACAACAAGTGACATCATCTTAAATCCAGTCAATATCTATAATTATTTTCATTCTGAGGTCGCTGTATACATGTTATTAGATTATTCACCTGTTTCTAGAATGTTTTACACAGAAAGTGTCTTATTCCAAGGAGAGAGAGAATTTGATTTGTTTCTAATCCCAATGCAGTTGAGGAAAAATGTCAACATTAAGATAAACCGAACAGAACAGAAGCTTGAAACAAGTAAAAAACCAGTGGAATGAAACAGTTTAACTGGGTAAAAAAAACAAGGGAAAAACATCTAGAAACAGATGAATATTCTTGCTCATCATCTCAGGGGGATTAGATTTTAGATTATTTCAGTTGATAGGAGCATTGTTCAAGTTCCAAATGCAAACTGATCCAATACCACATTGAAAATCCCCTGTGACTCAAAAGATTAACAATCAGCTCTGTTAGGAATGGATTTAAACTATTAAACGATTAAACTACACTATTATAGTTTTGATCATATCACTCAGACAATTAAGGAGAATGTCCACCGACTCTTTCAAAGCCCTCCATAAATCAGTGTGTGAGCTGTAAACAGTGATGGACAGAGATCTAGTGAGCAGTAGTTGATTGTAGAGACTCATTTCTCTCCAGTGGTGGTGAATGGATCCAGGTGTCTCCACGTCTACAAAACAAATCCTGCATTTTATCCACCTCCACTCATCTAAAGATTTTAATATTGAACAATGACAAATAATTATTTATATATATATAAATCCTCTGTTCTGTCTGCTCAACACACTCATAGGAGGAGAACGCCAACTCCTGTTTATGTTACATTACTAATGACTCAACTCTTTGGACATCTGGTTCCATTCACCAAAACTGAACATTTCTGTCAGTTTCTCTACAATAAAACTCACTCTGTTTCCATTTTAACCCTTAATCCATAAAAGAATTTTGGAAAATTTGTGGAATTCCCCTTCAAGATCATATTTCACATTTTGTGGAGGAAATAAAGGAATGAATGGAATGTGTGAAACCTGAAGGATTTAACGCAAAACCCTTGTAGCTCCCTGTGGAGGCAAATGTGGGTTGTGTTGGCAAACTACTCAAAAATAACTCAGTCTGTGGTTTATACACTCTCTCTACCCCTGAAATATTCTGAATATAGATACATTACACACGCAGCACATAACGACAAAAATAAGCATGGTCCCAGAGCAAGCTGCACAAATTATGTGGACTTAGCTGCGTGGTGTTTCCCAGCGTGTAGTGATTATGTTTTTTAGATAATGCTCTTTATTCAATACACATTTACATTGCGTTTACACAGCAGGTAAAATGGCCCAAATCCACTTTTCTGACTAGATTCCATTCATACTTTTGAATGTGAGGGATTTCGGAACTGAACAGATCGCAGTCCTACACTGACCTGTTCCAAAGAATGATGCTTCACATATTCTGACCAGAGGGAAGGATCCATCTATGTTCCTCTGAGGTGTTTTTAGTTTTAAATGTTGGATTAGGGGAAAACAGACAGGTGCAGTACTGTATCACACAACGACCTGCTTTATTTTCCTGAATGGTTTTCTTTGTCAGAAATAGAGAGTAAAATAAATATTTAACAGTATAATAAACACAAACTGATTCCAAAAGTCAGTGACTATAAACTGTATATTCTTCATGCACTACACCACAACGGGGTGTTCAAAGAGGCTGACAAGGAGTTTAGTGTTTCAGCTGATCCACATTCACGCAGCTTCAGATAAAAAAAAAAAAAAAAGGAACCTGATCCAGACGTGTTGAGAAATGAGCTCTTTTCTTGTTTTGTTTTCTTTTTAAAATTTTCTGAACACAACACCAATTTCCATGAGTTTTTTTTTCTCAAAAAGAAAGTGGATTAAGGTGTTTTTCCCCATCTCCCAACATGTTTTAGAAAATGAAAATGCATTGAAATGTCCATTTTCTATTCAATGAATTCAAATTAAAAGGAAAATGCTTTGGATATTTGTGCACAGATTATTCCTCACTGTTGTCTAGCCCCTCAGCGGGAGATTATGAGGAAAGTAGAGTTGAATGGAATCGTATATTGGCTACAGCCCAGATTTTCAGAAGAACACATTAAAAGGGGCCAAAGCCAAACCGAAAGTGTCAGTTTCACGTGAAGTAACAGGTCGGATTTGGACACTTTTACCTGCTGTGTGAACGGAGCCTTAGGTCTGTGGGTCTTAAGTGAGGTTAAAACGGCCTGTAGTTCCAGAAGCTGGAGAACACAGAGATCTGCAAATGAAGAGAACATAAAAAACCAGAGTCAGCACTTTTCTTTGTGTGTGTGTGCTGCAGAAAACAAAAAAAAAAGCTAATTTATAACTAAACACATCAATAATTACAAACCCTGTGTGGTTTAGAGAACTGAGCGAACTGGCCTCTGGGTTCATCAGGAGGTTCTCTTTTAAATGTATTGATTTAAGGTGGATTAACTTGTGTTTATTATGTATCTGGCCACACACACGCACCTTGTCTTTGAGTTGTTGACAGAGCTGCAGAGAGATAGTGAAGAACACCAGTGTGTCGTTGAGCCATGGAACCACACACTCCACCTTGTGTACATGACTGACTTCAAACTTAGTGTTGTTCGCTTCACTGAGGAGATAAATAACAGTTACACACACACACACACAATTAAACTTTAATTTAGTATTTTAGTTAATATTTAGTTACTTTAATTAAAAGGAGCTGTCAGTCATTTCTTCCACTGATGCCTCTACATGTTAAAAAGGTCATAACACTGTCACATAGACACCGCCACAGTGGAACACAGTTCTGTCTTTTGGATGCACTTTATCTCGTCTTTGTGCTCTCACATAAACCCGGGTTCAGCGATGTGACTGGACAGACTCAAACGAGGGGGCGAGCCAAATCTAAAGCCTCTGCATTTGACGTAGGAAGCGGAGCACATCCAGAACGGTTTGTTTTATCCAGTGTTTTCTGACTTAGGCAGCCCATAGAAAACTCACTGCGTGGTCTTGTTTCACAGTGTGTGGAATGGTGGACTCAGGACTTACACATAAATGTGAACATGCTCTAAACTAGGGATTTATTTTCAGTAATAAGTCCCTTTTTATATAGATACCTAGTTTATTAATAATAAGGAGCACAGTAAAAATAAGCACAGTAAAGGTAACAATGTCAGAAATTCACAGAGCACTTACAACATGGCTCCAGGGTTATGCAGCACTGAGCTCCCAGCTGGTTTGAAGTTCTATAGGGAATAAAAATAATTCACCTTTTAAAAATGGTAGGCTTTTTAATAATCAGCTAACCTAAAACATATTTGTGTGTGTGTGTGTGTGTGTGTGTACCTTGGTGGTGTTGGGCTGCAGGACGTGCAGCTGATACACGATTAAGCACAGTTTACTAAGGTTAATGTAGAAGTTGACCATCACATCTCCAGGCATAGGAGGAGCGAACATTTTCTGAGGAAACAGAGTTCAGATAAACCACTTACACAGCTGTGGACAGATGTTAGCTGAGTAAACGACCAAACACTAGAGCTTCAGCTCTAAACAGGGTGTTAAACAGGTGTGTGTTCATCTTTGCTGCAGTAACAGTCTCTACTGTTTGGGGAAGACTTTACAGTAGAAGTTGGAAGATTGCTATGAGGATCTGATGGAGTTCAGCCACAATCATTAGTAAAGGTCAGGTGCTGTTGTTGGAGACACATACACAATATAAATATATATTTACCATCAGCCCACTGGAGGCAAGTTCTGGGAGGGTGAGCGAGGCTGGAGTGGTTAAACGGTTCCGTGCTCGGGTCAGCTGCAGCATCACAGCGTCCATCAGCTACAACACACACACAAACTGATAACTAAGGATTTGTAGTACCCTTCCTTTGCCCTTAACAAACCCACACAAAGTTTAGTCAAAACCGGACCCCCCCCCTCCCAATCTCACATATATGATGACACAGAGACACATCCGGAAGAGTGAGGCGCGCATGCTTCCTCAGAGATGTGTGAAGACCCTCTGCTTCTTTTCTAACTGCTGCAAACACAACAACACTGGGCAGCTCAACCTGCTTGCAGGAGAACACTAATCACTTATTCTGTTATGTCAGCTAACATACGGGTAACAGTTATGGGTAACAATGTTCTTGTGTGATGTGGGGGAGACCGACGTCTCCCAAGGACAGGAGCAACTCTTAGCCCACAGTTAGCACGGTGGTGACCGTAGGAACAGCTCTCATAACCCCCCCCCCCCCCCCCCACCCCCACACACTGTGTGGATGTCTTCAGTGATCTCTAATAGACCTGATTCTTTGGTTTCTGACACTGCACTACACTGTTATCTGTAAAACATGCACATTTGCATGGCTATAAACAGAAGCAGCAGCTTTACTCTATGTTTATACAACAGCATGACACGGTGGTTTCCTGGCCTCCATTTGAATGCGGTTGATAACCAACCTTTAGCACCTACACTTTGAGGCATCCCTGACGTTGTCATAAAGAGAAATATTCTAACATATGAGCTCAAGTGATTGTGTGGAGCAGTGAATGTCTAGTCAATAAACATCACTGTTCAAAAGATTAAGGCACCTGAGAGAATGAGATTTAAAAAGCTATTTATCTGAGCACTAACCCCCTCCAACCCCCACACAAAAATCTAATTTTAGAATAAACCCAGTCCCTTTAATCCAGTGAATGTATGTGTGAAGGTGTTGGTTTAACCCTTTCCACCGCTCTCCTGGTGACAGTCAAGTATTGTTTGAGGTTATCATCCAATTCCTAGTTTTAGTGATTATTAAAAACTTCATTACGTTAAATCAAGTGTGCTTTTATTTAACAAATCCATGTGATCAGGAGAACATCTGGAAACACACTTTGTTCTTCACACTCGATCACAACGCAGCTACTACTTAGGCCTGTCACAATAATTATGTTATTGACTTATTGTACATATATAGTATATAAACATGTCCTCAGTAATTGTTGCTGACCTCACTGTTGCGCTGTGTTCACTGTGTTTGTTTACATAAGAATTAACTTCCCCAGTATTTTAGCTGCTCGCTCTAAAAGTTCATTGCTCTTTAAGCTGCATTATTACACTATTATATTATCATTGTATCAGTGGCCTTACATTTGTATTAAATTAACAATAATATCATTTATCACAATTATTTCTGGAGCAATATATCAACTACACCACAGAAATGGCTATTGTGACAGGCCTGGTGCTACTAGTACTTTTAGTCTGAGGCTGGGAATCCAAGACGACAACTGACTTTGCTCTCTCTCTATCACTTATCACACTACTAGCAATTGTAGGCATGTATTAGCTGACATAACAATGCAGCGGCATTAAGCTTCCAGTGATGGTGTATCAGCAGCGGAGAAATGGCAGAGCTCCACATGTCTCTGAGGAAGCATGTGCCCCTCACTCTCCCAGGCTGGGGGCAGCATGTGTGACTGGGGGAGGTCTAGATAATGGCAGATCTGCTGATGGCTAAACTGGGGGTAAATAAATAAATAGATATGCAACTGCTTGTCAAAAAACACATCATGATGTAATGCCCCATTGCTTATGAAATCTGTGCTGCTGGATTCATTATACTTAGATTGAACTCAACGTAGAAACAAAAGCAGCAATATATTACGTTTAACACAGACAAAGCAAACAAAGCACCACACTCTGACGTCTGAGTCCTTCTACTTTGTAAAGGACTTTGTGAAATAATTTTTTTAATCTGTCATGTTGTGTGTTTAACACCCGAGGAAATCTCTCATGTTCAGCCGAGGGGTCAGTCTTGGGGTGGACCCACAACTGCATATGTGCAACTTAAAGGGCACATATAATCCGACGTTCAGTGCATGTGCACATTAATGTGGTGATCTGGAGCCTACACCGTGAAGCAAGACCACCCAGTCAGAAAACATGGGATAAAATGAGTTGCTAAAACATTTAAAGCCAAACTAATCCTCAGGGATTTATAAAATGTAGAGGGTTGTGCGTTGGGAGTGTTTCTGAAGTCAGAAAGCTGCTAAATCTTTGTTGTACATGTAACTAGACTACGGATACATCTGAACATTTTGAGGGAAAAAAGGACACAACTACAAAAATAAACATGACACACAAACTAATTATAAGCGATAGAGTGTGACAAAAGGCAAAGGAGGAGGGGGTTTGGAACAGAGATATGTGTCTTATCAAGGCTAAGAAAGCTCTTTACCTCCATGTGCACAAAGGGAGGGAGACTCTTATTTAAAAGTTATTACTCAGAACTGCTCAATATCTGTTAGACTTCACCCTCATCCTCGCAGCTGCAAACTGACCTTATTGACCTCGGCTCCGGTTTTAAACTCATAGCTCTCATCTCTGCTGCTGAGCAGCTGCAGGGCCTGGTTTACATGATTCCTTGCGTCCTGGATCTGAAGAAAAAAAACAAAACAGTGTCACTTTGATGAGGGAAACATTACACATTAAACTAACATTCAACATCACATCAGCAGAGCCGCCAAAGACTCAACCATGGAGCAATGATTCCAGTACTTAATTTGTAGTGTTTTTATTTAACAAAATGTATTAAAACAGGGTTATTTCTGTTCTAAACCCGACTAAACAGGACTAAGACTGCTCTAAACTCAGGGCTGATTTCTACTTATTCACATTTTAATACCGTGTGTAAGAAACTCATGATTATTTAATGTGTTTAAAGGTTCATCTGTCATTCATTCCACCAAAGTTCTAATCAATGTCTATTAAATATATATTTACTGAATTTTCAGTGTTATCTATTAAATGCAGCTCACAACAGATGAGGAATCAAAGTGCTTCATCGTCCCTGAATGAACCAGATTATGCTGCATAGAGTGGGTCCCCCACATGGAGGCAGCCATATTTAAAACAAGTTTAGTACAGAATCCCTGGTACTTTGAGGCCACTAGGTTTCAGTGTAACGACTGTTTCAGAATTATTGGTGAAAATGGCTGACTACGCCTTTAAGACCAGATGAATGGATTTCTTGTGAAATAAACAAAATATGCACCTGTTGAAGTTTCCATTGTTTATCGTCGCGGAAGGCAAAGTGCATGACCTGAGTGCTTTTAGCCACTTTAATGTTGATATCCTGCAAATAAACAACAACAAATATGTTACACGATTATAAATTAATTTGATTAAAAAAAATACATGTGGCTCATTCTGAAACTCATTGTTAAATTCCACTGCCTTTCCAAAATCCCCAATAATCCACTGGCTGAGATGCAAACACAGTGATGAAATGTGCTCAACTTCAGGAGCCAGACCAGTGAAAAGTGGTGGTGAATGGAACCAGATGTCTTCCTCTAAAAGCCCAATCATCAGTCATTGCCAATTCCACCCTGAGTGCTAGGGACAAAATCTGCATCATCTACTCCTCATCATTATCGCCATTATAGAGACTCTGTAGATGGTGGAGGCGGAGAGGGAATAAAATGTGGGGTGTGTGCTGGAATAGTGCAGTCTAGTTCCATTCACCACCATTGGAAACACAGACTCCTCAAGTCTGTGTACAGTCCACCACTTCTCATATAAACAGAGGCGTGATGGTGAAAGGGTTGAGTAAACTTCAGTTGAATATTGCAGAACATTCCAGAGTTGCAGAAACAGGAAAACAGCTCTTGTCTTGGGTGGAGGAAGTTAAAGACCAACTTTTAGCAGGGGTCAGCAATATAATTGTGTAAGACTTACAGCTTGAGTCAGAGCCTCTCCCTGAAGAGTCAGGACACCTTTGACCTGGTCCATCCTACACACAAAAACAACAAGACCATTATTCTGCTCTGTCAGGATTAAAGGGCCCATACCCAACAAATCTGGGCCTTTTTTTAAAAAAACAAAACAAAACAAACAAAAAAAAAAAACCCACATGGATTTATCATTTAACTTTAAAACAGACCACAATGAAGGGAGAAAATAGGGGAAATAAAAAAGTAATCTGATCTCAATTACCTAAGTATAAATGAAAGTAAAAAATAAAATAAATAAATAAATATTATTTACAAAACCCATAATTCGAATGATTATATCTTATATTATTTCAAATGATCCATTTTAAAAATTATTATTTAGTTTATCATTTAAACTAAACTTTTTTTAATTAACAGAATTACTTTCTTCTGAATGGATTGGTATTAATCGAGGGTTTGTTGCCTCCAGAACATTTCTTTTCTTATTAAAAATGAATTCAGAAAATGACTTTAGATCACGATGAGAGCACCACAGACATAATTAACCATTACTACTTTAATTTGGGTTATTTTGTATTGGTTTGTTCAAGCTGCCCGTGTTTGCCACCTCGCCCTTATTTCACATCATATCACAACACAATACAGACATGACCGCACGGACAGTGTAAACAGAGGGAAACAGAAAAACAGTAGAGCTCACGTAGAGCTGCCGAGGATGAAGTTCTCTTGTTTAAGCTGTGTCTCCATTCCCGGGTTTGGAACTGCAAACCTCCTCGAAGCCTCCTGTCAGAAAAATACAATGTTCAGATTCATATTTAATGCCATCTGTCGAATTTTGTTTGCTTGTTTTTTTTTTGTTGTTGTTTTTTTTTTACTGGTCAAAACGTTATTACCAATTTACATATAATTTCTATCATTTTTCCTGTTGTTAAGGTGTTTAGGGTAATACAGGGAGGAAACAACAAATGAAGAGGGCATTGCTTCTCTATTTTTAGGAGAATTGAAATTTCTTTTTGTATACAAATCATAAAAGATACTAACAACAAAATACCACAAAATGTAGGGAAAATAAATATTAATAGCCCTTTTCGCCAATTATTTTTCTTCGTGTTCCAAACAGACATTATTCTGACACCTAGTGGTCTGGAGGTCTAAAAGATTCTGCACTAATCAATTTTAACTACGGCTGCCCTAATGTAGGGAACACACTCCAAACGGGTTCATTCAGGAAGGACAAAGCAATTCTATTAATCTCACCTCATGAGCTGGATAAGTAAATCTCACATCTATATGTTTCTTATTTTATTGTAAAAATCATTACTGCCCCTTTAAATGCTTGATATTTATATTTATCAAAATCAAAAATGCATATGAAAAAACTACCTTCAGTATATCCTGCAGCTGTTTCAGCACAGAATGCACCTCCTCTTTAAGGAGCCAATTAAACTCCTCCTCCTGAAAGTCCGAAGGAAAAGGATAAAGACAGTTATTGAATAAATCAACAGTATCACTGAGCCATAAATGTGAAGTCCAAGGTTGGTTGTGGAGAAACCTGTGGCCTTATATTTCTCTCCAGTTGTGGTAAATGGAACAAGGTATCTCCATGTCCACAACAAAAATGCAGAGATTTTCTCCCTCTCCACATCCACCAGCCCCTCCACCCTCTAAAGAGCTTCATATCTGATGAAGATGATTATGATGAGGAACAGTGGGCACCTCAAATCAAATTTGTATCTGAAGAGGAAATTGAAAAATCTTGTTTCTCACAATTTGCAGCATGTGATCATTAGCAGAATATGCTGCAAATTCATGACTATGAGCTCCTAATTCACCTGGAATAGGAACAGGCAACATCCACCATCCGTAAGGCCGGTGATGTTGTGGCTGTGGAACTGGACTCACTGGTGGCAGTGTCGGAGAGCAGGATGTCCTAAGCTACAGGACATTATGGACAATGGCTTCCACCCACTCTACGACACAGTGATGAAATACAGGAGCATATTGAGTGTAAGATGTATTCCACCGAAATGCACTACAGAGCGCCACAGGTCTTTCCTACCTTTGGCCATTAAACTCTATAACTCCTCTCTCAAAGTGTGACAACATGGTTCATCCGTGCAATACTCAATACCACATTATACTGTTCATATGTACAATAACAATAATAATTGTGATTTGTTTCTCTTAATGTGTGCAATAATTCAGAGGTGCAATAATCTAAACAATATATTTTATATTCATTATCACAGACAATGCCACTTTACTGTATTTTTAAGAATGTAAATGTGTACATACTGCAAAATTCTCTTTTACTTTAATTTTTTCTTTTTTATTATTATTATGAGTGTTTATTCTTTACATAAATGGTTTCAACTGTAACAACAGCAATTTCCCTCTGGGATCAATAAAGTATTTCTGAATCTGAATATGATGCAGTAGTTAACACCCAGTGAGCCTTAAACTGGCTTCTTTTTCATCTGCTTCGTCCTTGAGTATGTCTACATTAAGTAGTGCAGCAGTCACCTTTAATGAGACTAAAATTGTCTTATTCGCCTGCTTCTTAAAGGAATTTACCTTTACACTTTAAATAGTGCCTTAAAAACATTGGCTTGCTTCACATAGTAAAATTTACATTCTACCTTAAGTAGTTTAGCAGTTGCATTAAAATCACACTGAAATGGGTTTATTAAAAATGTCCTGTTCCACCTTGAATGATGAAATCAAAACGACTATTACTACGACTATATTTCAACTTCATACTGAAGTTCCACATTAAATAGTAGAGGTGTTAAGCTGCACTCAATGAGATTGAAATTCACCTTATGTGACAGACAGCTGAATTATTGAATGTGAAAATATAAAAATAAGAAGCCAAATCCAGTCTGAATGTAACTGATGTACTATTTAAGATGGAATGGAACATTCCAATAAGGAATAACATTCTCAAAATGTAACCACTGAACCATTTAAGGTGGAATGGGATTTTCCAATTACAAGCTTTTAAATAAGCCACATTCAAGGTAAAAGGACGTTATTGATGCACCATTTAAAGTGAAATAGCACATCCCAATAAGGCGACAACGTCATGGCCATTGAATGCAAGTGCTGCATTATTTAAGGTGGAATTGGATATCTCAACAAGAAACTGGAGAATGAGACGACAATATCAGTGCCACTGATTCTAAGCGCTGCATGATTTAAGGGGGAACTGAAAATTGTAATATTTAGCAGACGAATGAGAGGCTTATATCGGTCCAGTGAGAATGCAAGGAAAGCGGATGTACGTTTAATTGCAGAAGGGGCAAAATCTTATCTGATTTTCAGTCCCAAAAGGCCATAAGAACAGCCTATGCAAGACCCAGGTGCAGGTGTGGACAGCTGTGTGCGGACTCAGGGAAGCATACTCAGGGAAGACGGGTATCCCGCAGAAAGTCACGGTAGATGAATAATAATCTAAGTGTGAATGATTATTAAAGATGAGCTCTCACCAGCACCGCTCTCTCTGTGTGACTCGCTGCGGACATCTTCGAGATTTCACTGACAGCGCCCAGCATCACCAACGGCGAGGCGAGAGGCACGGGCTCACGATAAAAACAACAACAAACAGACAACAATATAAATAACAACTGAAATTAACGTTCCCCCGACTCAGCTTTTATTTACCAGTACTACAGCCCCGCCCCTAATCACGCAACTTCCGGTGTAGATGTGGGTCGTGCGGGTTTTTAAACATTTGTGAGGACCAGATTTATTTATTTATTTACTGCTTTAATATTTTAATATTCTATATTATTAAAAGTTAAAAATGTAATAACTTACTACGAATTTAACATGCGTTTCTAATGTTAATGTTAGGTGTAGTGTTAATTACCAAGTTATATCTCTGGATAGAAATTGTGCTACAAGTGTATCAAAACGCGCTTGTGCTTGTGTGCATACCAGTACATGACGTTGCAAGGACCAAAATCTGTTTACACACCAACATTGTGGGGACCTCGTCTTTTGAGTGCAACAAGCCTGTCTTAACATTACGCTTTATAGTGAAGGAAGGTAGTTAATATTCTCACAAAGCATGGATACAAATATGTCACTGCAAAATATTCATGCATTGTCTGTCAACCTTATCCAATTCAGGGTAGCGGAGGGTCCGGAGCCTACCTGGACTCATTGGGCGCAAGGCCAGAACACACACACACACACACATTCACTCACACCTATGGACACTTTTGAGTCGGCACCTACCAACATGTGTTTTTGGGAAACCAGTGCAGACACAGCGAGAACACTAAAAACACATACATATACACACACACAAATATATTTATATATAAAATCTAATCATGGTCCTGGTCCTATTGGTTCACTGGTTAGTTTGGAGCTGCACCAGTCCATTCCACCCACACCCATTCATGGACAGATTCACACAGTGTCACAGTCACTCCAACTTCTGATGTGAAGCACTGAATGGCACCCCTTGTGGAGCCGTTCCTAAAGGTGTGCGAGTATGTAATTTGAGTGAGTTACAAGCCTGTTACACCCTGAGGTGCTTCACGTTTAAAGTGCTCAGCTAAATTTATAAATCACAACCTTAACTGACATTCATTCAAGCTTATAACATTGTTAAAAAGGCTAAAATGAAAAAGCAACAAACAAGCAAGAGAGAAACTGGGCATCAGATTTGTTTATTCAGAGAAGGATTCAGTTAACTTCACAAAAAAGCTTTAACATTTCAACATTTACAAGAAATTATAAATATATCCAATTATCCTCCACCTTCCTCCACCACCTCCTCCTCTTCTTTTCCACAAACTGGAAACAACTTGTGATTTTTACACGGTCATTAGATGGACTGTATAATAAGCCACAAACCAATAAATCATTTACAGTAAATAATCCATTAGCTAACACAAAACAAAAAGAATAGCCAAGGCTATTAAGACACCAGATGATTAATAGTTTCAGCAGAGTCCAAACTGAAAGGGTGTTAAGTCTTTAGTTCCTAGAGTAACCCAACCACACTGACAGTACTATATACAGCTTCACTAAAGTCTGAGTCAGAAATCCACTCAAAATTCCACCCCTTAACGTCCTTCTGACACCACGAAAAATGTGTCGGGTTTAAATCAGAAACTGTACCTCTGTGTGTACGTGTACTTTAAAACCAACGTCAGTACTCGAAGACTGATCATTTACTGATAAAACACTGTAGAATTTGCCTGGAAGCGAGAACGTGGACATGCTCAGCCCTCTGTAACAAAGCTGCTTAAAAGGAAGAATTGCCCTGTTCTAGATAGCTTAAATATTTGAAGATTGCAAAAATATTGACCAGTGTCTCAGACAAAATCAAAATAAGGCAAAAAATATATATTCACGATCAGGACCTGACAGCCTCTAAAACACCAAACGTTCTCATCTTTGTGGAGGTTCATAAATCACAAACAAAACAAAGCCTAAAACAAACTTAAATGCTGGGGTTTACTTCATTTCTATCCAGTTTAGCAACTCAACTCTGAAAGTAAAGCAGTGACTCAGAAAGGAAATGTTATGTCACAAAATCCAAAATAAAAAGCATGTCCGGATGTCTTTAAATCAGACATATGATTAATATACGCCTGATTAAAATATACAGATAATTAAAACCTATTACTGCACTCTTTATAAGGCATCAGAACTTCGCTGAATCTTTAATTGGATTTGTGACCTCACAAAAACAGCAAATAACATTATCAACCAAAATATGCCTCATTAATCTGGTAATCTTTGGAGATTAAAATAATAAATAAATAGGGTGTTTTGATATTAAGGCAATGCAGTGGCTTTTTCTTCATGCTCCTTTAGCCTTGTGAGTGGGAGCCTGTTTTTATTTTTAATTTAACGCAAATCTGGACGACAAAGAAAGAAGAGCAGACGGAGGGAATTAATTTAATAAACAAACAAGCACAAAGATATGAATGATAAATAAAAACCAAAAACCCCTTCCAAACTGCTCTGAAAGGCAGCGGACTCAAGCACACCGCCGTTAAATCATAAAATCCACCTCATGCAGAGGATCTGCATTGCAAACAACCCCCGAAAAATAAATGAGATCAAAGTCAGTGCAATGCTCAGAGGAGGCAGCCAAAGAGCTCCCATCACACCAGGGAGAAGAGAAGAGAAGAGGAGAGGAGAGGAAAGAACTGGAGCTAAACAGAACTCATCAGCAGAGAGAAACAGAACAAGAAAGAGAAGAGAAAGAGAAACAGAAAAGAAAACGTTTGTGGTCCAGAACGTAGAGCACATCTCCAGGGATTAGTGAATGTAAGCTCTGTACACAGCAGACATGTCGTTATCGGACTGGTCCAAAGCCTTCGCTCTCTTATAGACCTGGAAAAAACAAAATCAGAAACACATTTAGGCGACAAACAACAAGGGTCAGATTGCAGAGCCACGGTTTTACACCAGCAGGTTCAGGCCTGTGGCACACATGCAGTAGGACTGTGTAAACGAAAACTGTTTCTGCTGACCTTATTTGTGACTGTACGTAATAAAGTTCAGAATGGGGTTTTCCCTGCTATTGTAGGATAGACCTTGTGAATATCATTATCCCGTGAGTTGATCAAACATGCACATTGGTCAATCATACCTCAATTAAACAATGTGATTAGCCTTTTCCCACACAAAAATAATTAAGTGCAAATATCTGTTCACGCTTACTGATCATTACTGGGAGCCCAGAGAGATAAAACAAAGCGAATAAAACAAAGAAAAGTTGTAACTGTCCAACAGCCCGCCAGTTTCAACAATTTAAAGGTAGATAATGACGACCTGCTTCAACTTCAGCTTCAGCTTTCTCTTGTAAACTGCTATCACTTTGAGGTATTTTTACTTTGTACAGGCTTGGTGCTGGATGGTCACCAATTCGAACCCCACAACTGACAGAAACATCCAGGGCTGAAGCCCAATATGCCCCCTGGGTGCCAAGGTTGGCTGCTGGTTGCTCAGGATGTATTGCCACTACCCCTAATCACTAGTGTAAGTGTGTTCACTGCCATTAATTTGTTAACTACAGGGGTAAAATATTGTTGTACATTTGTACAATGATCATAAAGCACTTCACTTTCACCTGTCCTCTGGAAAAAGTAGATCACAGGTCAATGCCCCTGGTCTATAGTTCGAATGAAAGTTTGTTTAGCCTAAACCTTAGTCTTTTATTCCTATTCAGTTTACTCAGAAAGCCCATGATAATCTTTGAGGATAAATTTAGTGATAACAATGATAAGTGCTCAAAATAATTTCAGCTAACGAAGGGATAAATAATGATGAAATCTTGTTAATCATAACAAAACACTAAAGTTTTAACACAATGTGACGTCCAACAGGAGTTTCCACTTCAGTGGAATAAATCGCTAAACAGAAAATATTTTCCTGGCAGTGATGTTATATTATATGGTATATAAAAGTGTATATAAATACTACATAAAAAAATGTAGAATGTAAAACTGGACATTTACTGTATTAGTTGTATCAACGTGTGTTAATAATAAACACTGTACATGCTCCATTCATCTTAATCCAGAGCAGAGATAAGTGCAGATTTTTCTGTTCCTGTGGATCATTAATATAAAACATTCTCACCTCGTTTGCAGCTGCTGCCATCGGCGTGGGGTGATTAGCCGAGTCTCCCATTGAAATGGCTAATCTTAAATCTTTCTGAATGTGTTTTAGGTAGTAATCTGGTTTAAAGTTGCCCTGCAGGATGTCTAAACAAAAGTGCAAAAATATAAGTTAGTCAAATGCACAACAGGTCAATAAACAACCTTTAATATATTTGTAGATTATCTATACAATATTTGAGCCTTTGCAATGAAAAACCAAGTCATTAACCTCCTGTAAAAAACCTCTTACCGTAATCCCTTTACCTGAAATCACATTTATGGACGTCCTGTGTGAAAAATATGGCCACTAAAGCATTTCTTTTTTTATTAGATTGTATTATTACAATTAAACATGTATACACACACACACACACTTCTGCACTGACGTTATTAAATTCTCTTGCACCAGAGAGAGATTTAAAAGGGGCTCTACAGCAGCAGCAACAATCTCTGGCTTTGGGTGGGTTTTTAGGTGGCAGGGCCAAATAGATGATTAAATAAATAAATCAATCTTAATCTGTTGTGGTTTATTACCATTCACTAATAACGGGCACATGTTTAATTGCTGTGTAAAGCAGTAACACACTGGAGGGGGCACTTTCCTGAATATTTCTTTACTGACTGGTTTAT
The DNA here is from genome assembly GCF_029633855.1 of Hoplias malabaricus. NCBI lineage: Eukaryota > Metazoa > Chordata > Actinopteri > Characiformes > Erythrinidae > Hoplias > Hoplias malabaricus. Next base: position 23,521,795 of record NC_089812.1, on the reverse strand, counting down.
TTCTTATGACTCAATCACAGCCGCTCTGATACTCAAACAGTGCCACCTACAGTGTCATACAGCTTAAACTGCTCTACATTGTGTTTACAGCTGTAATCGTGCATATAGTCTTAGAGCCAGTGCTCAAAAGGACTAAAACTCCTCTCCACATTATCCACATACTTTGGCATTTCTGGTCGACAAAGGTGCTGGCCATCTGGCCCTGACAGAGGATGTCGAGGAAGGTCTGCTGTGATTGGCCGGTGGCCTGCGCCAGGGTCAGGCCCTCAGCGATGGTGGCCATGAAACTGCCCTGGACCATGTTCAGGATCAGCATCATTCTCGCAGCATTTCCTGCTTCTCCTGAGTCATAAAACACAGACACACCAGTTCAGACATACAGTAAAGAGCCTGATTTGTTGGCTGTTTGCCTACTGTAACGGTGCATGTCAACTTGCCATTTCACCTCGCTGCATCCTATTTATTTCAGCAGAGAGAGCTGCTGCATGGGCATGAGTTGCAGTGCAGTGAGAGCAGCCTCAGTGCACTGCAAGAGAGTTCAGTTTTAAGCAAATGAATGCAGGATAATGTTTTATCATGACTGTCTGCCTTGGGACTCAAAAAAGTGTCTTTAGGTGTGTGTCTGAGTGAATGTGTGTGTGTGTGTGTGTATGTCTGTGTTGCCCTGTGAAGGACTGGCGCCCCCTCCAGGGTGTATTCCCGCCTTGCTCCCAATGAACGTTCGCCTCTCAGCACTGGGATCTTGGGTTCAAGTCCCATCTGGGTGGAGTTTCCATGTTCTTCTCGTGTCAGCATGGGTTTCCTCCGGGGTCTCCAGTTTCCTCCCACAGTCCAAAAACATGGAGGTTGGCTTCTGTCATGACCGTCCTGGTGTGTGAGTGAATGAGTATGTGTGTGAATGAATGTCTGTATGTGTGAGTGAATGTGTGTATGCCCAGATATGGATTGGCGCTCTCTCCTGGGTGAAACCCTAGTGCCCGATGCAGTCCTCCAGGTTGAGAGTACGCTGTGTGCGTTTGTCTGCCACTTCTCGCCAGTGTGTGTGTGTGGACTGAATGTTGTGTGTTGATTGTAAAGCGTACTTGGGATTCTAGAAAGACGCTATGTAAGTGTCATTTTAAATAAAAATAAATGATTCCTCTGGTTTGTTAAAGTAGTTCTCCTTGTCTGAATGTGAGTGATCAGAAAGGAAATTTGAGGCCAAATCCCAAATACCTCCCTACGCCCTGCGTAGGGTACAGTTGATCATAAAATAACTCGCATAGTGTGTTGTATGTAGACAATAATTTTTAAAGAGCTATAGGGTTCAGATTTCCCTGTCTTTTACTGTCTGTATTATTAGCTTTATTATCTGTGATGTGCTGTGTGTAGGGAATGGCAATATTTTGGGATGAGCCCCTAAGCTCCTTTGCTGAATGACACGAATGAACAGAGCTATTTACAAATGTGACACAGATAAATATGTCAGGATCTATATTTATTTCATTTTAACGTCTAAATGAGGACCAAAAGTGTTGGCAGAAACAATAGATAACTGACAGTAACTGCAGTTGAGAGTATTTTTTCTACAGCTCTATGGAAACGAATTACTTTTCCCTCTGGGTTCAAAAATTGATTTATCTAGTTAATTAATTAATCTTTGTGTCTTCTGGGTTTCTTCTCATTTCTAATGGACTTACTTCATATGTGTTACAAAAACATGTTTGCTTTGCCTTGTAAATCAACCAGTGGTGTTTCAAAAATGTCAGCTGTGACATACTTCTATATTTGAAATGCCACTTTTCACATCATGTCCAAATTTCTCTACAATCAGACCAATACACAAGATTTAAAATAGCTTAAATGTAATGTGTGTTATATTAAGACGCACTGAAAGTGAGGAGTTCAAAAGTGTTTTTTTCCTTCTCTTCTAAACTGCCCTTTTAAACATGAATTCCCACAGTGACAGTAAATGCACATCTTCATCACAGTTATATAACACTGCCTTTATGAGTCGTACCTAAGAAAAAAGATGTTTTGCCCATGGCCTGGAAGCAGCTGCTACAGTCTTCGTAAACACTGCGATCTCCAGCTGCGACAATCACCAGCATCCCGTCGTTAGAGAGCTGTTGACTGCCGGACACTGGAGCTTCCAGGAAGCGGCCGCCTCGGGACGTGATCACCTGGAGAAATACAGATAAAACAAGACCACCCCATTTCTGTATTGTTTTCATTCCTAACACATCCTTCACTCTCATCACACACCTTCCAGCCAAATCATTATAATGATCACCTTGTGTTTACATTCACTGTCCATTTTCTCAGCTCCACTGACCAAACCAGTCACTCTCTAGTTCTACAAATACAGATTGTAACCTGTCTGTTGCTCTGCACAATGATACAGTGCGGGGCTGTTATGTCATATTCGAGCACTGAGTGGTGTGGTGGTATTGGGGTTAGTGCATGTTATGCTGGTAGGAATGGATCAGACACAGTAGTGCTGCTGGTGTTTTTAAACCCCTCAGTGTCACTGCTGGACTTATAGTAGTTGGTTGGTGGAATAGTCCACCAACCAAAAACATCCAGACTGTTCAGCAACAGATGAGCTGCTGTCTCTGACTTTACATCTACAAGGTTGACCACAAGGTAGGAGTGTTTAACAGAGTGGACACAGGATTTTATATCTCCAGCAGCACTGCTGTGTCTGATCCACTCATGCTGGTGCACGGTCTCTGTTCAGGTTGCCTGTATATGTCCAACTGAGCTCCCACTAAAGGCTGTAGCATCAATTATTATTACAAAAAATGAATAGGTAATCAGCTGATTAACTTTGGTCACAGATGTTTCATTGGTGTTTAAATGACAAATGTATTTTTAGGCCCCATCTACATGGATCCTGATATATTTATAAACAGATTTTCCTCCCTACAGTTTTGAAAATATCCCTGTATAGACAAATACAAAAATGGATGGATTATCAAGCTAGTCCTGTTGGGGGACATAGAACCTCAAAATACCAAGAAGCATGAGAGGAACACAGAGGTGTTAATCAAAAATTACTCTATACTCTCTATGTAGTGCATTACACAAATCATACAATTACTGAATCTAGATCATAAACGTGCATTATATATTTCTAATACAACAATAATATTTATTCATATGTGGGAATCTGAAAGCTCATGCTGTCTGTGTGTACTGTAGTTTTATGACTGATGTAATCCACTACAGAGAGAGTGAGGAGCTGTCTAAATTTCAGACAGAGACAGACACGGTCTGTGACGTCAGCGTTTCAGAAATGCTCCGTTTTCTTTCATTCACATGAGAACAGTGATAACATTTTTTAGTGACCTACAATGCCGTTTTTGTGTGAACAGGAGGAAAAACACATGAAAAATCCTTTATTTTTAAAAAATACCCATATCCATGTGGAAAGGGCCCAAGTCAGTACTCACCTGTGAGAGCTCTGTAATAGTTTCTGGATCAACTGTAGACATTTCTACATAACATTTCCCTGGTCTGATCCCCTGTAAAACCCCGCTGGGACCCAGAACCAGCTGTAAAAACAAACAATACACAAACCATTCATTTCCATTCATTCATTTGCACAACGCAGTGCACATAACAGTGTAAACTCTTTCCCAGATGGATGCAGTTCTCCTTTTTAGACGTTGGGATCAGGTGTCTTCTTGTTACTGTTTGTGAACAATCTCCCTAATTACTATTAGTCTCCAGTTCCAGGGTGGGTGGACATGCTTCCTCTGTGACACGTGAGGCCAACACGTGAGGAGAACACACACTTCCCAGATCTGTCACATTAGCCAACAGACTCCCATGCTACCTAGCAGCCTCTGATTGCTGAGGCATCACCAGGGAACCAGTGACCTCCTGATGATGAGGCCAACTATTTTTACTATAAAAATGTAATAAATAAAACATTAGAGTCCCAAAGCAGGTTTCTACCTACATCTCTGGCAGCTTTAGGGTCAGAAACACAGGAGAACGTGATGTCACACATGGACACGACCTCCGCTGGCGTCCGGCCTAATCGGGCTCCTTCTTGAATAAACAAATCACACTGTGGAGAGACACGGGGCATTAAAATAATAATAATAAATTGATCAATGACAAATTAAGTTTCTCTAACGTGTGTTATGTTTTAATATTTTATTTCCCTTATATTACTGGCTTATTATATTTGTTTTAATGCATATATTAACTTTTATTTTTATTGTGATCACTTACTCCCCCCAATTTGCTTCCACATCAAACAAATAACTTCCAGGTAATAAGTTCAAATGTAAAACCCCTAACGAAATTTGGTGCAATCTTTTACTGACTACATTTTCAGCAAAATACTAATAAAGTTCAAGTTGTCATTATATTTGCAAATTTTTATTCAGTTTTTACATTCCACCTTAAATGAACAGTTAAATATAACTACTGCACCATTTAAAGTGGAAATGAAAAAGAGAGAGATACTTGGAAACCAGAACTTAACTGCTGTATAATTTAAGGGGGGATGGATAATTCTACCATGAAGCTTAGAAGGCAGTATTTCTTTCACTTGCTTATTTATTGCCACCTTTTTTGTGGTTTCTGTATCCTTTTCATAACTGAAAATGTATCTTAAATTTCAGTTTTGTTTCAGCCAAGGATTTACATATTTGTGCATTAGTTTATATTCAACTACAGCGTAAATAGGTCTTCAAGTTAAAATAATTCCACCTCACACCTTAATAACTGAACCAAATCACTGTTGAACATAAAACTCCACGAAGAACTGAATCATTTCCTGAAGAACCGCAATTAAATAAAAAATTAGGTCAGCAATTACAACTCATAGTGGTGTCCCACCTTTTCTGCCGTGCGATTCCACACCGTGACAACGTGTCCCATCTTCAGCAGGTTAGAGACGATACCACTCCCCATTAACCCCAGTCCCAGGAACCCTATCCTGTTAAAGACAAACAGGCTACGGAGCTTAATGTCAGGACACAGGACACAAATTAATAAATACATACAGGCATGCACAATGCAAAACTCAGGAATACAGGGTGTGTACGATGTTGTGTCTCAATAAAAACAGCAGGTTTTGAGGCAGTTTTCTCTCCTGTAAACATTACAATTTGTAGATGCTACCTCTTGTCTGTGGGTGTGATGCTGCCGTTGACGGCTGTGCTGTCTGCTGCCTGAATAGAGGTGGAGCCAGTGTCCTGAGGGGGAAAAAAGACAAAAGTTTTTATAGTCACAGAGGTGGGTTATAAATTAGTTAGAGTTCTGAGCAAAAGTTTTAAACATGTAAGATTATTATTATTTAAAATAATTTACCCTCTCAATAAGCATGGTGTTTGTATAAATATATTTACAATAAATACAATAACAAAAACAGTAAAAGTAAACTGAATTTTTTTCCTAAGACGTAGCAGCTGTGTTGTGAGCCAGTGTAAGTGTGTTTCCAGATGTTCTCCTGATCGAATGGATTTGATAAATCAACACCACTTGATTTAATGTAATGAAGTATATATTAACTGCTAAAACTAGGGATTGGATAATACTGGACTGTCACAAGGATGTGGAAACCAACACATTCTCTCACACACACACACACTATCACACTCACTGGAATAATGTGGTTTGTTTTCAATCTAATATTAGGGGTTCTGTTTTTTCTTTCTCAGATTTCTAAAACCTTTTTATGTACACGAACTTAAGGACCATTTGTACTTTCAAAAGATCAAAACTATTTCTTTTCAAGTATATTTGCAAGCAAAGGTATATCCTCTTCCTTCTGTTGATATTCTGTTTCTAATCCTCATTCCTGTGTGGAGCGTCATGATGCTGCCCTGTGATAGGGTCGCACCACTGACTGCAGAGCCTTAGCTTTTTATTTCAGAGCTGGCTGGTCCAGAAAGAGAAGAACAGAGAGGTCCACTCTTCAGCTCCTGTGCTGAGACACCCTAGACGCTCTGAGAAAATTTACCACAGCTCACTCTCTCAGGACTAAAGAAGCTTAAAGAACTCATGCTTTTTTACTAAGTCTAAAGTTGGTTTTAGCAGTGATAAAACAATATTTTCCCCAGGTATCAATACATACCCTAGAGAATAAATCTGACAATTAACAACACAACCATCCAAAATATGAATAGACATGAACCCTCACCTCTTCAATAATCTTCAACCGTTTGCTGATTGGCTCCATCGAAGACGCTGGCTGCAAAATAAAAATACGAATTAAACATCATGAGCCTCAATAGCTTCACAAAGTTCTGGCAGCAAGCTTTCAACTCAGTGACTACACGTGCATTTGCTAGAGGTTTTGGGAGAAACAAGTGCTGAAAATAGGTTAAAATTATTTGCAAAAATTATTCTTTCATTGCTACAGCAGCAAGGCTGGACAAACTTTACAGAAACTTCCAAGTAAAGCGGGACACAGGACATTTTTGTAGTTATTAGATATAATCAAAATAATTTTTTGGGAAAATATAATTGATACCACTGAAATTTAACGATTCATTGCAGAGGGTGCAGAATTTGACCTGTTTAACTGGACTAAATATTGAATTAAGTGATGTATTCAGAATCATTATTTGCATTGATTAAAATGGGATGATTTTGTCTTTTATAAAGTCGGTTATCCATGCGTGTATGATGGTCCTCCTCCTGCGGGTTGGCATTGTAAAGCAAGCCCGTTAAAAACTGAGTAAAGTCAGTCACAGTGACACAAACCAAGCTGAGTCTACTAGTCTGAATGAGATTTTATTTGCCCAGTTTTCTGTAAAGCTTTTCAAACCCCACAACAATAGCTTTCCAAGAGCACAACTGCATAAAACTCAATTAAAAACTGTGGTTCGTTGGTCAGTAGGTCGCCTCCTGAGCTAATCATTTAGAGCAAACTGTCCATTCTTCTTATAGAGCCAAAACTAAAAAGGCAGGATTCATGTCTGCCCTTATCTCTCTGAGCCATGGAGGCTGGTTCAGTTTAACTGAAACACAGGGTGATGAACAGTTCACAACTCTGGAGATGAAGAGCCAGAGGCAACCGAGTGGCCTGTGACTGGTAGTTTTCCTTCAATGAATCCATTTACAATGTTAATTGGTACTAAACAAAATTATCTGACAGCAAAATGTGTTCAAAGCAGGAGGAAAAGCAGTGTGCAGAGGAAGAGAGAGATTTAACTACAATACCGCAAGTTTAAGTGCAATTTCGAGGCTTGGGCAAATGGGGAACTTGGCTGGGGCTCTCTGTCAGTCAAAAACAGCATGTTCTAATTTTTTTCTTTCAGGCAATTATACAAAGAAATAAGCTGGTAGTAGGCAAAGGCCTGTTTCACATTTATCCACCTCTGCGTAATGTGTTAATACTTCATTGGATATTTTAACACTGAATTTAAATTACTTTTATTGGAATAGTATTTCTGTTTAACTATGAAACATAAGGGGGTTTGTATTTTATGTATTTCATACATTTAAACTTTATATTTCATAAATATACTTAATGATTTGTTGCTTAAAGTTCAATACACCCTAAAGGAGTAATTTATGACTATGAAAACACACACACACACATACATATATATATATATATATATATATATATATCATCATCATTTTCTTCTCCGCTTCTCCATTTCAGGGTCGCGGTATATATATATATATATATATATATATATATATATATATATATATATATATATATATATATTAAATTCAGATGTTGTTCTCCGCTCTGTCTGTAAATGAGTTTAAAAAAAAAAAAAAAAACACCAATAACGGAGAGCTCCAAATATTCAAAAGCACAAACCAGAACAAGGATTGCTCTATTCCTTCTCCGTAAATGGGTAATTGACTTCTTTTCCTGTTTCAGATCACTTAAAGTGGAAATGTCTCCAAACTCGGGAGATGGCTAACTGCATTACTGACAGTGCTACAAAATTAAAATCAAACAGGGAATAAAAACTTAGACAAGTTACACTTAAGCTATGTACAAAGAACAGTCTGATTTTTCCCCCTCAAACACCATTCCAAAAAAAAACAAAACAAAAAAAAGCTTAGAACTGCGATTCCCCACAATCATAGACGTTCCCTTTGAAGGGTTCTTAATTTCATTATTACGCTATTTTATTATGATTACATCAGTGGCATAAAGTGGTCTTAAAATGACTATAATATTGTTCGTTGCAAGACAGTGGGCCTCGTTTGGACTGATCTGCCATAAATCTGTCTCCTCTGATTTTCCAGTGCTGCTTCTGCCAGTCACAATCTTTCTGACTCAAAGGGTAGTTGTTTATAAACCATCCATAAAATTTACCTGGGAAAAGAACCATTACATTGCTATTATGGTGTCACACAGAGGCAGTGAGTGTGAAACAGACCTCACAGGAAATGCACAGTCTGACCACTTTAGTGTGGCTTTCAAATAACTTTTTTGTGACTAATGGTATCATACGAAATCATAAACACATGTTCACAGAACATGAATGCATGTCTCGTAAAGACAGCATCGGTGTCTGGCAAAACCCCAAAATAAATAAATAAATAAATCTGAAATGCATGGGTCTAAATTTTCAGTATATGACATAGTTTGTGGACCCCTGCTCCTCCAGCATTTCTCCTGAATTGAAGAGAATTAATAAAGAGTGAGTTTCCTTTACACCAGATTTTGGAATATTGCTGTGATGATATGACTGCATGCAGCGATATAAACATTAGAGTGGTCAGGTGCTGATGTTAGGTGATTAGTTCTGAATCAAAAATACCACTTCAACTTCATCTCAAAAGGTACTGGATGGGGCTCCATCTCTTTGGGACAGAGTTCACTGGCTCCACAGCCCAAGCCACGTTCAGCAGTCGGTATAGTGAACTAAAGCTCATGTTCAGCTGCTGCAGAGCATTCCATTTTACTGCTTAATGCAGCTTAATTTCTCCAGGAGTAAATACAGTACTGTGCCACTCATATGTCCTGTGTATTATTCTACATAAAAGACATTTCACTTTGAAAAAAGGTCAGAATTAGTGGCTCCAGCTGTGCAAGGCCAGTGCTGAGGGTGTGTGTGTGCGCACGTTGTTTTAGAAAACCAGCAAAGACAAAAGGAAGGGAGGGAATCATTCTAGGAGTGAAAAAGAAAACAACACACACATCACTACCAACGCCATGTGCAGGAGCTTAGAGAGGACAGAGAGAAGCTGATGAAGCATTCTGCATCTCCTCTTACCTTCTCAGACTGGCTGAGCAGAAAGTGATGGAAATGTGGGTCATCCTTTACTGGCTACAATGGAAGAGAGTTAAATTGGAAGCTATTCTCTACAGAGACGTGCTGACCTGATACTGATCTAATCTGAGTCTACATACAGCTGCATGGTGGGAGGAAAAGCTAGGAACTGTGGGAGGAATCATTTCACCAAAATAGACTCAACATACAGTGCCATGAAAAACATCCATCTGCCCTTTTTTGCATTTCTTTTTCAAACCAACAAATAATTACGTAGAGTTTGAGTATTTTACTGTTCTCACTGTTACTAATTATACGACTTAAAAAAATCCCTTGTTCAGTTCAGGTTCACATTAATGTGTGAATCTTGATCCCACCATCCCACACACTGTGAAACAAGACCACCCAGTGAGTTTTCTGTGCTCTGCGTAAGTCAGAAAACATGGGACAAAACGAGCCGTTCTGATTCTGCTCAGCTTCTGATTTCAAATGCAGAGACTTCAGAAATGCCCCACTCCCTCGCCTGAGTCTGTCCAATCACAGCGATGGACCAGGGTTTATGTGACATCGCAAAGACAAAACGGAAACAGAGAAGAAACAGAAAGTGGCAAAAACCAGAGCTTCTGCTACTTGTTCCTCACTGCTGTGCACTCGGGGCTGGAGTGAACAGTGAGCAGCTCATAATTATTTAAAAGGACCTGGGCTTTTTAGTAGACAGGGGGGTGAATACTGCTGTGGGGCTTATGGGGTTTTGACCAAAGTAGAAAGACTCATTTTATTCCACTGTTTCAAATTTAGGTACATCAAATAAATCTGAATAATTTGTTGTATTTCACATTGTGTGGTAATGGACTCAAGATCCAAAAATGTATTAATACACTCAAAAGGGCACTAAATTTAGTTTTTCATAATATGTCCGGTATATGAGTTGGTGATTGTGATCCGTGATGTTCATTTCAGGTATAGAGAATTTCATCTACATACTCCAACACTGGGCTGTAATTAATCCTACAAACAGGTTCAGTACACTTAAAGAGATTATTATCTTATCACACTTACCATAGAGGCACTGGTGTTGCTCAGCTTCAACCAAATTAAACTAAATATCCTCTTAGAAATGCAGAACCAAAAGGGAAGAAGTTATTCATGGCACTGTATGTAAACTATACCACAAATGGGAAATGTTGCAGCTGTAGCAAATGGTTAATTTAATCTGCCTCTCTGAGCACATTTAACAGTCTCCAGTGTATGGATAAAGCCTAATACTGAACAAAGAAAAACGGTAATTGCCTAAGCATTCATTGTGGAAAACCCTTTAAGATGAGGCTTGGGTCTAAATAAATATCTAAAGCTTGGAAACTGATCCTTAATCAGTGTAGTTTTACTGAATGACTAGGCTTCATGACATGTATGTGTCATGTGTAAAAACACTTCTATCTGCTTAATTTATAAACACAGCAAAGTACAGAAGCCAGTTTCCACCAGGGAGGAGAAAAACAAAGGACCCCATTTATCTCTTGGGCAGCAGTACATCAAGAAGGTGAGAAATTAAAGACGTTTTCTTCAAAATTGGGTCTATTAAGTGTAAAGGTATTACAAGACAACGAGGCAACCCAACTTCATATGTAGTCCCCCCACCAATCTCTTACAGCACCCCCAGCCTGGAACAGTGGGAAGCACATGCCTCCTCCAAATAAATTGAAGGCAACCACCTCTTCTTTTCAAACCTCTTCTAACAGCTCAGCGCCCTTCAAGGAAAACTACCCAGATCTGCCATGTTGGCCAACAAATGCCTGTGCTGGGGAGAGGAGGGCTCAGAGAGAGAAGCCGCTCTTGCCTCCAACATCTGAGGTAACACAAGGCTCTATATTTCTATATCTATTTAAAAAATGGCATTGTCACTTCACACTGAGTAAAAAACTCAATTGCTGCCTAAAAGTGAAGCGAGCTTGTGACCCGAACATCCTCAGGTTAATCCCCTGGATAGGAAGAAAAACTGGGGGAGAGAACATGAAGGAACAGTGCATTCGCCATTATCAGCATCCATGGCTGAACTGCCCTTGAAAAAGGCACCTAATATCCAACTTCTCTGTGGGTGCAGAGGTGGCCATTTGATGATCCAGACGTGCGTGTGCTCACTGCGCATATGCTAAAATTGCTCACAAAAAAGTGTGTGGGTGGCCAATTTCATGCGTGCAGGTTATCCCAGAAACTATCCAGAGTTTACCAGAGGAGTTGCATGTGTGAATGCAAACACCACCCACAATTCTCCTGGATTTATTATAGACTTTATCACCCTTAGACTCCTGGTAAAGTCTGAGTCATATCATGTGTGAACAGAGCCACTTGTGATCCAAAGTTTCTCCTGCACGCACTGCAGCACACCATGCCTAAAGCACACAAAGCATTTCCCGCTGCAAGAATGTATCTGACACAAAAAATCTCCCCGTGTGTGATAAATGTGTAAAAGGTTTATCTGGATTTACTTCGGAGTTCATGTGTGTGCTGATTGCAACAAATGAGTTAAATAATGATTCTCAGTTTCCTCAAGAGGTTTTATAAAGTCACTAAAATATAGATCACTTTTATCACTGAAATAATTATGACGTTAAAAAGTTATGTCCATCATCAGGTCTGATTTTTGACATAGTGCTGCCCAAAATAAAATAATAATAATAATTAAAAAAAAAAAAAAAAAGGAGGTTTACACATTGTTTTTTTCCTCCTACCTGGTGTAAAAGGGCTTCTGTAGCAAAGTGCAGATTAAAAAAGGGCAAACTGTGAGTTTATCACCTACACTGCTCTCCCATTTGAATCCTGCAACTGTTCCAGCCACGACCCGCTGCACAGAGGACGGCTCTGGGTCAGAGTCAGTCTGATCCTTTAGGGAGAGAGAGACACATTTACCACATACTTACACCCCACTTTATCCTGTTAAACAAAGCCTAAAGCAAAGCTGTGGAACTGTGGGTTCTAAACACAGCCCAGTGAGCAATCAATCCACATGGTAAAGACAAACAGCGAGAAAGCCGTGGTGATGCAGCATGACAATGAAGTCCTAGGTGTAAACACGTGATCAGAACCCATAAAGGTCTGATCACACACAGCGACTGGAGCATAAACTTATGGAAAGCTCTGAGGGATTTTTGGCGTCTAAGGAGGACAGTATACAAAACATAACGATGACAAGCACTGACCTTATCAGAGGAGCCGCCCTTGAATGCATCCTCATCATCCTCCTCTATGATCTTCATCGGTTTTGCTGTGGTTTTCTGACCCTTTCCTGCTTTACTCTTGTCATCTGAGCCATGCGCCTGTAAAATGAACACATGAGTGTCCTTGGTTAAATGTCGCAACAACTTCTTATATTTCAATTGAAGTCAATGTAAAGTATTCAATTCAGAGTAATTTTGTTGCATTTCTATTTATCACAAAATTTTTCACACAGTGTGAAGGACAACTGCTCTGTTCAAATGTTGTAGTAAATTAAAATCCACAAAGAAAGACAACAATGGACAACAATGATATTAACATCAGGAAACCAGGTGACATTAAACAAGCAGTTGTTTTCTCCACATAATCTGCTTCACAATACAAAACAGATATTATACTGTTATAGTTACACTTTATAGAAAATATGTAAAAAAAAAAAAAAAAAATAAAATAAAAATTATTTTGGAAAACACTGCCACATTTAGGTGGAAAAAAATTACGTATTGCTCCTTTAACACAGGATGCTTCTTTGATTATTTGATCCAGCATCCTCTTCAATCCCTCCCCTAATAAAGTGTACACCAGCGGTTCACACACTGTGGTGTGTGTACTACTGGTGGTACAAAAAGCATCCTAAGGTTGAAAGATACATGACGTCTGAAAATATACTACATCCACTGACAAAAGGAATTATTGTATAACTAAAAATCTAAAGATTTCACATGTAAATTACATAATCTGTTTCTGGGTTTTCATACTTCTGTTCAAATAAAAATAAATTGTGTTTTATATTACAACAAATACTATGTGGGCAAATATCTATTAAAAGATCTAAAGAAGTGCACATCCCCAAAGAATACGGCCAAATGCTGTGTCCAAAGTTTGAGAATCACTGGTATACACAATACGCATAAAATGATATTAAACAAAAACACTGACAGTAAAAAACAAACCGTAAATAAATGAAAGTCTTCCTATGAAGGGGTGAGTCATATATCAATACCCTGTATGCTGAAACCCTTCTTTTGAGGACAGCATGTGCATAATCTACACTGAAATGCATTAAACAAAATTTAAGACTGTACAGGAGCCAATGGTCAGTATGCCTAATGCCAAGTATGGGTTAGAAGGCCATAAAGCCCCTGAGCATTGGGCTGTGGAAATGTGTTGTCTGGTGAGCTGAAGCATGTACAGAAAGTGGATGTGTAAACATCTCACCATTGTTAAAAGGCAATTACACTGATGTTTTAAAAAATGTTGTAGTTCAGTGGCAGAGCTGTTAAAGTAATGGAGAATGTTCTGGTGTGAAGTAGCTGACAGTACAGAGACTGGTGGTCATGGGGTATATAGTGGTAGTGAATAGAACAAGACGTCTTAGCAACATGTTTCTGTGTCCTCAAAGCATTCTGCACGTCCCTCTCCACAGGACAGGACTAAAACACCTCCACCTTCACCAAACTATGGTCAGACATCAGCCGTGTGTCCCCCACTGTTTGCTGTCCTCACTTACTGTGAAGCGCTTTAGAGGATGATGTCTGGTTCCATTCACCTCTCTAGAACAGAGTACTTCACACCAAACCAAACACACTTTTCATCACTTTATTTACATTTGAACAATTTAACCTTGCAGAAATATGGTGAATTATGCAGTGGAGTTTTCATTTAATGCGACTTGGCTTATGAAAACCCAAACAGACTGACCTGCTCTTTTCCCTTGGCTTTCTTTAGGTACTCTTCCACAGCGTCTACAGCCTGCTGAAAGCGTTTGCCTTTGTTTATCTTGATCATCTCCTCCTTGTGAGGGTGGTACGGCTTCAGCTGTTCAACTTTTATCCAGGCACTGAAGAGAGACAGCATTTCTACAGTCAATATGGCTGTACATTACTCACTAGACCTTAAAATATGCAGGAACAAAACAACTCAAATCTATATACTCACTGATCTTCAGTTCCAAAGAACTTTACAAAGAAGCATTTCTTGCCTCTTGGCTTTTTCAGGTCCTTTGGAGGACTGACAATCTAAAAAGAAAAGGACAGAAAGCAGATAACGCTTAATAACACCCCCCACAAATGTGTCCTTGATAATGACAATGTTCCCAACTCTGTACAACATGACTTGCTCTATCTAGAGTATAAGGAATTCGTTAAGAAGGCAATATACACCTTACAAAAACAATATCTAACCATAAAGCACACCAATAACCTTTTACTTACTTAGTGAGCCAACATCAATCAACATTAGAAAATCCCAGAAATTACTGAAACAAAACACTAACAACAACTTATAATGTAATTTCAGTGGAGAAATTTACATTTTCAACATACATAGATCTGTTGGGACTTCCTAATGCATGTGTTATGACTGATTATTAAATGGTACTGAGATGTTTATAACCCAACTACTAAATATTATTTGATGTTAAACCATATTAAATCCCTTAAAAGTGTAACACTATAGCAATGAGGTACCTGTCCATCCCGGCATTTAATAAAGGAAATAAATAACTACAGAAATACCACAATGAAAAGAAAATAAACCAGGATTAAAGGTGCTTAATGTGATTTCACCAGCCTGCCCATCTGTGTTATTGTAGTTTATCTACGCAGACGCCAGAGGATTGCACACCCCAAATCCTGATGAACACCACTACGACAGCCCCTTTCCATCTGAGTACCATTTTTCAGTCAGTTGTGCGGATGTCATTATTGAAATAATTGTTTTACAACATTATTCATATTTTACTTTATTTTTACTAGTTGGAAAATGAAATAAATCGGCCCAGTGCACCTTTAAGAGATTTAAATGGAAATAACACGGGTTAGATGTTTAAACATACCTTTCCTGGCCAGGGAGGATATCGTCCAAGCTTTCCCCTGGAAGATATGACAATATAGCATGTAAGTCTCCAGTTTGGGTGAGTTTACTTGAGATTTAAGAAAGCAAATGCAAAGTTAAAGCCAAATGAATCCAGTGCCGTTTTAAAGTAAACGTTGGCAGTCCAACCACGCAGCTGCTATTTAGCTTAGCGAAAGAAGTTCAAGGTTTTTCGCTATTCCATAAGCAAATAACCTCTATAAAGTTATAATTACCATAAGGAGAACTTCTTTATTCAATACAAAAATGCCTCGTTCATGAATTTAGACGTTAAATCAGTGAATGAGAGATTATTCCAGTGAGCGCTGTGGGTTAAGACTTGCTGTTTCTGCTGAGTGTATTTGTGAGGCTGCAGCGCCACTACCTCAACTCTACTTATAAACACAATTTTACAAACAAATATAAACGTCCAGACACATTACATCTACGGGACCAGCGTCTTAACCCCCGCCCTGTACGAACCCAGACAGAAAATGAGATAAAGGGATTGTTTAATAACAGAGAAAAAGAGTCTCACCAAACCAAGTCCCCGATCCGCAGATGAACCGCCGCCATCTTAAACCTCTCACTGAAACACAGCAGAGAGAGCACTCCCACTTACGTCACCGCCGTCGACATCCGCACCCCCCTCTCCCCACAACACATAGCCACACACCGACTCACCAAAACATTAAAACTACATATTGTTGGTTTTACATTAACATCATGTAGTCCATCTCTTGCTCTGCATACGTTGTAAGCCCCTTTTCATCCTGTTCTTCAATGCCCACAGAGCAGATATGATTTGGGTGGCGGGTCTTTCTCAGTGCTGCAGTGACACTGACGTGGTGATGATTACGAACTACTTCACTGATTCAGACCAAAGCAAACATAAACAGGTGTTAAAATGTCTTAAAATAATTTTTAATCCATTTATGATTTTAATTCTCAGTTAAACATAGCACCACCATGTGGAAATATTCCTATAGGTGAGTGAGTACATGAGAAATAACTCCCCTTGTTATGCATGTCCTAAATGTGAGTGTAAGTTTCAAGGCCATTCCATAACATGCTTCCCATATAAACACAGTATTTGCGTCCTGTGCTAATATAAGATCATATATTTTAGGTTATTAGCAGGGATTGCCGATGGAAAACAGATCTTTGAAATTATGGAAAGAGGTTTTTTAAAACCTCAGTATATTAACGTGCTGCAAAGTGAACAGGCATGCTAATCCAGTGTTTAGTCCCTGAAGGCCCACTACCCTGCACATTTTAGTGCTTTTCCTGCTTTAACACACACACACTTTAACTCAATATTTAGTTTTGGGGGCAGGGAGAACATTAAAAAGTGCAGGGGAGTGGACCTCCAAGACCATGTTTGAGAAATATTGTTAATTACTACCAAACCCAGCATGTTGTGTGCTGGTCAGCTATGACCCACTTGGGTTACCAGCGAAACCAGCAACAGAACCTTACCCAGTGTGCTTTAAGCTGTTGTTTTGTTATTTGGGGTGAGCTTTTGTGGTGTTGGTATCCAAAATTGTTCATTCATTATCTGTACGTGATCCTGCTAATGTTTTTATGGCTGAACATCTTCAACTATTCACAGTAAAGTTCCAGCATCTAGTGTAAAGCCTTTCTAAATTAGCCTAGACCAGTAATTCTCAATCCTGGTCCTGGAGTACCACTGACTTAAATGCTTTAATGTTCAACTCAGGATGTGGTTGGTAATTAGTTCATGAGTTGCATCTGCAAGGGATTCTCTAAAATATGTATGGCAGTGGTACACCAGAAACAAGATTGAGAATCACTGGTCTAGACTGATATTTGCCGCAGATAAGAACAAACTCAAGATTAATGCCTTCACTGGAGAAAACAAACTTTGCCCATATGGTGCAATACTACGCTTTAGCAACAACAGGAAGGTGGAAGTAAGAGACTAGACACAGTGCTCCAGTTTACCCAGGTATACTTTATCTCAAGAAACTTCAGAAACAGTGTCATTTGATAATGGTTTGGAAAAGAGAAAGTAAATGTTGACATGATGACATTTTCCTTATAACAACAGTTGTAGCTTTAAGCTGAAATAACCTTTATTCAGAAGGTTACAGACAGTTACAGATATTTTTCACCCTGTTCAATCAAAATCCCCCTGTCTCAACTTCAGGAAGACCTCAGAAGTGTTTTAGATATTCTCCCCCAAAATTAGCCCAAAGAACACCTTCAGTATATTAATGTGTTTGAAATAAATACAAAGTGCATTGAGAGTGAACTCAGGATTAGTATCTATAATCTGATAGCCGAAGGAAAGGTGCGCTTAATCAACTTTTAACCCGAGCCAGAAAAGAATAAAGACAGACAAATACAGAAGGTTATATTTTGTTCTTTCCTGAGACCATGACCCCAAACTCCTGGATGCTGATTTCCTTGTTTTGATACTGCTGCAGCTGGCGTTTGGTGATGCTTCCAGCCTTCAGGGCATCCTCAATGGAGAATTTCTTTCCGGATTTTCTGTCATGGAGGACAGAGGACTCTCCATTTGGACCTTTGACCGTGATCTCCTCCCAGTCGCACTCCTGGCTCTGGAGGTTGACGAACATCTTCCAGTCGATCAAGCCCTGTTTGTACGCCTCCTCAGGCCTCATCTCTTTGCCTGTGTCTGGGTCGATGACGACAATAGAACGACGGAGATGACTCTCTCTCTGTTCTCTATTCACCCTTACTGCAGACACACTCTTCTGGAGCTTTTCAATCTCTTCGTCTTTTTCTGTGGTGATGCGTCTGAGGTCAGACAGCTCTTTTTGTAGGGACGAGACCCTGATCTCCAGGTTCTTGCTGTTGTCCATTGGCAGAGACTCTGTGATCTGTCTGGTTTCCTTTGTGGTGATCTGGATCTCGGCCTGGAGTTTCCTGATCTCATTCTGAAGGCGCTGGTTCTCCTGCTGGAGCCTGTTGCTCTCATCACGGATGTAGTCCAACTCTTTGGATGACTTTGTGTTTGTGAACTCTAATTCGGTCAGTCTTGACGTAAGCGTAGTGACTTCCAGGTCCAGTTCTTGCCGGCGTCTTGTTTCTTCCTCAAGGCTCCTTTTTAGTCTCTCAATCTCAATCTCTGCTTCAGGATCTTTCTCAACCTGGACTTTCTCGGTTCTGACAACTTTTTCACGGACCTCCGTCTTCTCGAGTGTCAGTTGCTGCTGAATGAGAGCATTGTACTCTTTCTCCAGAAGGAGACGCTTGTGCCTCTCTTCCTCAACCTGGAGCCGGAGGATGGAATGCTCTTTCTCTTGCTGAGGATCCTGCTGCAGGACGACCTTCTGTTTCACCGTGACCTTCTCTCTGTTCTCCTTGTCCCTGATCTCCAGTTCATGGAGCCTCACTTTCAGCCTCTGGATTTCAAGTTCGGCATCTCTGCGGGCTTTACGTTCACGTTCCAATTCCTCCAACTGGAGATCCAAATCCGCCTTTTGGCGCTGAAGCCTGGCAAGTTCATCTCTTAGTAGTTCTTTCTGTCTTAACTCATTGTTGATGTTCTGACTGAGAGTCTCACTTTCAGACCTCAAGACTGGGCATTCCTCCATCTTCACCACTTCCTGCTGCACAATCTTCTCTCTAACCTGAGACAAGTCAATCTTCTTGAGTCTGATCTTCTCTTCGCTGGTGGCTCGTTCTCTTTCTAGGTCCAAACGCTTCCTCTGCTCCTCTGAAAGTTTCCTCTTCAGACTCTCGATTTCTTCTTTGGTTTTAGGATCTTCTCTGTACTGAAGGACCTCATTGACCACCTCCTTAGTCTGTATTTGAGGCTTGGTGTCTTTCCACCTCTGGATCTCATCCTTCAGCTGGAGGATCTCAATATCGCACTTTTCTGTCTGGTGGGTCTTGTCCACAATTTCATTTCTGAGTCTCTCTAGCTCTCTTTCAGTTTCTGGGTCAGTCTTGTACCTGATAACTTCCTTGATGATTTCTTTTATTTCGACCTGTGGACCTCTGTTCTTCAGCATGATCAGTTCATCCTGGAAGGACTTCAGCTGGAGCTCTGCATTTTTGCATCTTCTCTGAGCCTCTACAAGTTCCAGCCTAAGATTGGCAACCTCTGTTTCTGCCTTGGGATCAGGTCTAACGATCTCTCTCACCTTCTCCTGGACAATAACCTTGGACTTCTCCTCCTCAAGGCTTACGATCTTCCTCTGAATGTCAGTCTTTTCTCTTTGGCTAGACATACGTTTTGCCTTTTCATCTTCAAGCTGCCGTCTCAAGTTTTCAACCTCCCTCTCCAGAGCAATGTCTTTCTCTACCTTGAGAACCTCTCGGATGGAGATCTTCTCTTCAGCCATGGCCTTCTCCTTCTCCAGGCGCTTGAGTTTCTCTTGCAGGAATCGCAGCTCGTCCTCAAGCTGTATGCGGTTGTCAATTTCTTTCTGCTTGCGCTCAATGAGGAGTCTGTACTCACTCTCCAACTGGGGGTCATTATGGACCTTGATGACCTCCTCTTCCTTGATGACCTCCTGCTCCCTGTTTTTCTCTGCAGCAAGTACAGTTATCTGCTTCTGCATTTGAATTACCTCATTGTCTTTAGCTATTTTTTGCCTCTTGAGTTCCTCCAGCTCTTCTCTGAGCTTCCTGACCTCCTCTTCTTGTCCTCTGTCTCTTTCAATCCTGAGAACCTCTTTGACAGTGTACTGCTGAGCCCCTTCTTTCATTTCTGTCTCAATTCCTCTCAGCTTAATTCGAAGAGTGTCCAGTTCACTCTCGAGGATCCGAGTGGTCCGGCGCTCATCCGAAAGCTTCTGCTGGACTTTGCTGATCTCTTCATCCAGTTGAGGATCAGGAACCTTCTTAATCAGCTCCTTTTTGACAATGGTGTCTTGTGGCTTCTGCCCTTCCAGCACATAAATGTCAGTTTGCAGTGTTTTGATTTCATTTTCCAGCTGCTGTCTCTTCAGAATCTCTTCATCGAGCTGCTTCTTGATTCTCCAGGGTTCCTCTCCTGGAGCACTGGCTCTCACACTCTGGACGTTCTGCTGGACTATTACCTCAGGTTGCTGTTTAAGAAAAGGACCACATAATGAGTTGACATACAATACCTTTGAGAAAATCAGAATCTATGTTAATTTGATCAGTGTAAGACAACATTACTGCTGCCCTCCACATGGATTCTGTTCACAACTTGGGCAAAAAAAGTCCTCAGACACAACTGAAATTGTATGTAGCTAATAACATCTACCAAATGTGCTGTACCTGATTAAGGAGACTTTGAGCAAACTCCAGGTTCTGCAGTCGTTGTTTATTCACTGCATTGACTTCAGTGAATTTGGACTCAATGGCTGCTTCCTGTTGGAAAAGAACAGAATCTATATTTTATTCAAATAGATGACAATAGACCACTTGTCCAATTTCATGGTTATGGTGGCAACAGCGTGGGCAAAGTGTTTCTCATCTCACAGGATACTTACTAACAATATTTATAAGGTCTTTATTTTCTTCTGTATTTACAGCTTTCTACTGTTTTTTTTTGAAGCAGTTAAACTTGTGAAATATCAGTGATAAATATTGGTGTGATTGCACCAAGCATCTCAGTAAAATTCGTTTTAACTCATTCCATACCTCTGCTTTGACTCTGAGGGCTGGAGACTCCAGTTTGCTGCGTTTGTACGTCTGAGGAACCAAGCCATCCTCCAGATCCAGAACAGACCTGAATCTCTCAGCGTCACCTTCATAATCCTAAACAATCACACACAGGAACAGCATTCAGAATTTTCTGAAATCTGAACTCCTGCAAAGACAGTTCTGCTAATGCATACTGTATTATGCAGCTGGGTCTGATCTCACCTTGACGGCCTGCTGATAAAGCTGAGCGTTCTTCGACACATTGTTCAGATCTGCTTCCTTTCGGGCAATATCTGACAGCAGGTTCTGTACAAGAGAAATCAATTCCATAATTCACATTCTATAAAACCACCTGTTCCCTATCAGTTGGTTCACTCTGTACAACAAAAGCTGTATGGGATATCATGCCCTTTCATATCTGGCTAAAGACTTGCAAGGCAGATGACGCATAGTGACAAGGCCCGCCACCCACTTATAACTCTTGGAAACTAGCTTTCTAGCTTCCCTCCTGATTTCTTACGCTCTTCATTTGCCAAAAATTTGAACAAGACACAAAAAAATCGTGTATATGCAATCATAAAACTAACATAAAATAAATTTATGACATCTTTGCTCACATTGTTGAGTAAAAAAATCAAAAGAATCTAAAGAAGTCATCTGCCAGCCTTGTGCTATGGCAAGATGCAGTCAATTCAAGGTGTCTTGTACATTAATGCTTTTATTAAATCAGTTTTTAAGTTCTTGTCAAATGTTTAATGCAACATATTTGTATAAAGGAGTCAAAACACATCGATCTGATGTGTTCTGAGAGAAGCAGACTCTCCTTGTTATGAGCCTCTTCCCAACTCCTATATCACATTCTCTAGCCAGCGAGTGAACGAGGCACATTTGTGTTACCATGTAAACACTGCACATGGTTTCATTTTTCCTGTGGTATGTTCCCAGCAGTTTTGGCTGCAATGACATCACTACGGCCGCTCGTATTAGCTATGAACCAGCCTTCAGAGACTGATTTGTTTAAAAGCTGAAAGTCGTCTGTTGAATTTCACTTTTTGTGTGTTAAAGGAACAATCTGAAGACCAAAGTGCTCCTTCCCTCGTGTCCTCTTTTCCATGGTGGCAAATGGTTTGCCTTTGATGTGTCCACTTATTTTCACATTGAATATTGATAAAACACATAACATATCCTTCTGCACACAGCTGTATGCAACACTGATATTACTGCAGGTCTAGACGGACAAATAAATAGCTTCTGGTCCAGGATTAAAGACAGCGTCCTCACCCTCTGGTTTCTCAGCTTATTCTCCACCTGTGCGATGTCGTCAGTTTCCCGCGGCTCGTAGTTGGGGACGCGTGAAAGCCAGCTGTTCAGATTATCGTAGTCATTCCTGTAGCCGCTGTAGGCTGTTTTGGCTCTCTGGAGATTCTGAGATCTGTGAGAGGAAAGCAGTCACATTTATTATGTTATTACACACAACAAAACAATATCTTTTATCTCCACCATCTTTGCTATTAATTTAGTTTTACCCATTTTAGTCATTGCCATTTCCCACCATTAGTTAAGTCTCCCAATCAAATATGAAGCACATACATTGGCTCAACACGCTCGGAGGAGAACACTAACCTCTGACACTGTTAAGTCCATTTTCATATCAATATTTCTTTACATGTCTAATTTATTCTGTTTAATATATTTTCTAATTGACTATTCCCCCTTTTTTCTGTTTTATATTGTTTTTATTTTATTAATTGTAACTATCTGCTGCTGAAAGCCTTTTTGAGGAGCTAGATCTCAGGAATGTTCTAATGCTTTTATATTTCAGTTTAATTTTTTCATGTTTTATTTGTCTTTTATGATTTTATTCTTATTTTAATTGCTTTTAAAACATTTTAATTATCTTTTACAGTTTTAATTCTTCTACTTTAACATTTCTGTACTGTTCTGTAAAGTGCACAATTGCCCCAATTGAACACAGTAAAGTGCCACATTTGAAAGGTGTTCTATAAATAAAATTGCCTTGCCTAATGTGAGAGAGGGAGGACCATCAGACTCACTCAGAGATCAAGTATTTTTTTATTAATTGCATTTATTATTGAGTTGTTATTGATAATAAAAGTAAACTGGCCTGGAATCTATCTGCCTGTTGAGATTATCGTAGCGCTTGCTGAGTTTCTGGACGTCTGCCTCCTGCCTCTCAATATCGGGACAGTGCTCCTGGACCTTGTTGACCATGTTGTCACTGCTGACTTTAGCAGCTCTCAGATTCTGCTCCATCTCTGGGATCATCGACTTTTTCACCCTCAGATCAGATGCCAAGTCCTAATGCACGGATAACACAGAATTAATCATCGTCATCACCTCATTATGGTCTAGTATTATTTCGTTTAAACATAGATCAGTGTGAATGTGCTCCTCACAGCCAGTTCTCTCAGGGTTTTATCCAGTGAGTTGGGGTCAGAGGGAGCCACCTCCTCGCGGGCCAATCGGTTCTCGTAGGTGGACAGCAGGGTTTTGGAGTTCTGGATCGAACTCTCCAGACGATTAGAGTTCTGAAGCCTGTGGGAACATTAGGTTAAAAAATTTAGCCATTGTTATATGACTTATAAACAATAACTCTGTGTGATGCTCTGTAATGTTCATATTATTTATGTGTATATTTTTTATGTGGTCTTCCCGACAGACTGCAATACACTACAGGAAGTGTAGAGGGAAGTGCTTATATTTTTATATATACTCTATTATTTGTTCTAGAATGTACTTGCATTTTCTTATTGTTAATCTGGTCATTTTTGCCAATTGTAGTACACTACTGGATTTGCTCTGCAAATATATTCAATGTTTATAAGATGCATTTGGTCCTTTATGAAATCACATTTGTGTAAAAAAAAAAATCATTATCATACTTAAATATCAAACAAATATAAGAATAGATGGAATAAAATTTACTGAAGCAAAACAAATGTCAACTCAAATATAAAATGTATAAGATGCAAACAAATAATAGGTGTAATGGTGTAAACCTATTGATCTTTTATGTATTTACACATTAAACACAACAGAATATCTAGTACATCTCAAACATTATATATGATAAATATTTACACTTTATTAATCTGTGGATACTGAATGCACAATGAAGGCAGATATCACTGTTTGTCTAAATATATATATGCATGCTGAACAGTATCTGGGGCACATTCTCCCTACATATTATTTTTAAAAACGTTGCTTGATATTTTTCTACAAATCTGATTCCATAGTCATTCTGACAGTTTGTGTTACACTGGGGGCACTATTCCTGTTATTGTAACTTAAAAAGGGTTAAATTCCCAGCTTGGGCAGAAACACTGTGCCACATTTTTAAGAGTCCTTGGCCGGATTTTTGGGTGCAGCCCTGATTAAAATAGGTTTAATACAGAATCTCTGGTACACCCAGGCCCCTAGGTTTCAGTATATATTTCATTAAAGAAGGGAACCTACTTGTCATCTGCACACTTCAGCAGCTGGTCCACTTTGTTGTATTTGTTGTTGGTGTCTGAGACTTTGCTGTAGAGCTGAGGAGCGCTGGAGCATTTGGGGTTGGACTTAAGGAACGCCTCGGCCTCCTGGACTTTTGCGTTTTTCTCTGGCTCGATCTTACGGACCGCAGCGGAAATATCCTGCAGAACAGACGGCAGGTGGTGACACTGATCTCTCTCTATCTCTCTCGTCCTCTCTCCCTCTCTCACACACTTTATTTCTTGCTCTGTTTATATCATAAGTATAAATTGTTCTTTAACAATGTCCTGTAGAGGGCAGCTTCTATTCAGTGGGTGTTTCTCACTCCTCCAAACACTCTTCTTCTATGGAAGCAAATCTGTCTCATCAGACTTTGAAATATTACCACCTTTGGATTTGTAGCACTGAATTTTTTTTGCACTGAAATTACGCATCTGAATTACAGTCTTTAGATTTCCTCCTCTGAATATTTTGCTTCGCATTTATGTATCTAAATATAATTGCTCTTGAATAGAACTCGTGAATTTTCAAGAACACATTTTCACTGTTATTATTCAAGGTTAATAAATTCAGATAAAAAAAATCAAGCTTATAAAATTCAAACAATGTATTTCGAAGTTGCTCAAATTTGATAGACCAAATTCAGATGCCAAAACATGAATATAAATATAAAATGCCAAATCAGAGTACATTTCCGGGATACAAAGCATAAGCAATCGATTCATTTGGATTTTCTCTTTCACCTTAAATTCTGCACTAGTTGCATTCTGTCGCCGCTAGATGGCGGAATACGAACACAACGTACATACTGTGGAAAAACTACACGTTTAGCTTCCTTCGGCGGATATTATCCTTTATTTTCAGTCTCTCAAAAATCAAATTCAAAGGTGGTAATATTTCAAAGTCTGCTGAGACAGATTTGCTTCCATACCCCCCCCCCCCCATCTCTTTCTTTCTCTCTATTCCAAGCCTTGCTCTCTCTCTTCCTCTCTCTCTATCACTCTCGTTCTCTCTAACCACTCTCTCTGTTTATTTGATGCGTAAGGATTGTCTTTACCTTGATGTGTTGCATTCTGTCATAGCTGTCCTGTAGGGGGCGACTCTGCTCCAGTGGAGGTCGGATCTGAGAGTAAATGGCCTTCTC
Organism: Hoplias malabaricus; assembly: GCF_029633855.1. Lineage (NCBI taxonomy): Eukaryota > Metazoa > Chordata > Actinopteri > Characiformes > Erythrinidae > Hoplias > Hoplias malabaricus. Next base: position 23,496,286 of record NC_089812.1, on the reverse strand, counting down.
CTGTTTATCCAAATCATTCGTCACTTTATCCAGGCCTGCCATTAACTGACGACATGCCAGCTCCTGCTTATCTGAGAGAGAGAGAGAGAGAGAGAGAGAGAGAGAGAGAAGAGAAAAGGACAGAGAGAGCATGAAATGGTCAAGGACAGAGAGTGTAATATAATGTATAATTTCTGAAGTGTGTTATTAGATATATAAATATATTTTAAAAATATATATTTATTTATTCTCTTTTTACCTTGTGCCCCTGTGCTGTCTTTCTTGATGTCAGCGAGGCGATTCTGAAGCGCCGATTTACTGCTGGACACTTTCTGCTTGATGCTCTTCTGCTGATTCACCAGACTGGACACCAGAGAACAATTACTTTACAATTGGACAAACCTGTCTGTAGTGGACATTCTGCTCATTCTGACAGACGGTAACACACCACAGGAACAGTAGGGGGCGACAGGACTTGTGATTTTTACAGTGTTACACACTAAATCCAGTATTCGAACTCTGTTCTTGTTTCCCTTTTTGGGATTTACAGAGTATAAACACTTCACATCTGGACGAATCTCACTCTCTGTACTGGTCTGTTGATCAGTTCTGAGAGACATGGAGATGGACTCAGATCTGTGATGTATGACTTAATTAATCAGTTATTAATGTTATGAGACATTATTACAGTATTAGTTTCATATTTTATTACAGTATTGGCATGAGCCCAGTTTACAGGTGAACAATAAGCAAATACATATGTGAAATAGACTTAAAATGCATTATTATTATAATCATCATTACAGTATTACAGTGTTATACGAGTAATACATACAATCTCATAACATTGTAATTATATCTAAAGCGCAGCCATGGTCTGAATATTAGAGAAGTAGAGTTTGGTATGAAAAGGTCACAGGTTCAGTTCCACCAACCAGCAAGAAAATTGGGGGCTGGGAAAATGAAGGAACAGCACTGTCTCCTCCTTCAACATCCACAGCTTAGATGCACGGATGCTTAAAACTTACTATTTTTTTAGGTCAAAGGGTAACATGAACTTAAGTCACCTACATCCAGAGATATAATTGGAGTAACATGTACTCATTCTTAAATTATATCTCTGGATATAGATGATTTCATTTAATGTCACCCTTCGATGTAAAAAAAAAATTAAGCAAATTCAGAGTGTCATGTTTTTTAGTGTTGAACAAGGCATCAATCCCCAAAATGCTCCCAGAGCGCTAGGTGTGCCTGTCTTCTGTGTGTGTGTGTGTGTGTTTACTGCCACTTATGTGTAAAATTTGGATACACATAAATGCACATTTAAATTTTTACACTGACCGGCATGTTGTTCACTGGTGAGAGAATACGTACTTTTCAGTGATGGAGACGGATTCAGGGTCAGTGGGTGGGATCATGAAGCAGACCCCAGGAGCTGTGAAGGAGCGGCCGACAGAGTCTTTAACGTCCCATTTATTGCCGTTGATCCTCAGCAGGGTGTATCTCTCACCTCGGACAATCGAACCCTGAGATTGTCCGCATAAAAAAACACACATTTAATAAACACAAACACTCTCATATCATTTAAACCCCAGCTCTCTAGCGTCACATCCGCTGCAGGATCTAAACAGACTGACCTACAGATGTGTAAAGTGGCCTAAAGTTTGTAGACACTCCTTAAAATGAGTGAATTCCACTACTGCAGTGTGTTTAATCTCAGTAGGGAAGCATAAAATGAAATGTGACCGTTTGAAGCAGCAGTACATGAGCCTAAGATCATCGCCCCCAATGCCAAGCAAGGTCCTTAGATTTATAAATTCCCCAGCACTGGGCTGTGGGGCAGTGGAACTGTGTTCTCTGGAGAGATGGGGTTCTATTCAGTACCTCTGGGGTCAGACGGAGTGGTGTTTGTGATCCAGAACTCATCATCCAACTCCAGCATCCGAATTCACTGATGTTTTGTGGCAGAATGCCATCAAATGCTCACAGTAAATTAAGTCTAATCTATTCTATCTGACACAAGGCTTGTTGTCTGAGGATTGATATATAGCTTATAAACCTTTATTAAACAGCCCTTGTAAAACACAGTAAAGTATGCCGTACCTGATCGGTGTCAAACTCACACAGAGCCTCGACGGGGAGCAGTTTCTGTGGAGGCGTTCTGCGGTACTTCAGTGGGAGAACCTGCAAACTGCGGTTCTGCAGTGCCTTCACTCGCTCATCAAAGTTATCCATCGCCTTCGCCTGGTCCTGATACACACACACACAGAGAGAGATAAAGAAAAAGAAAGTTAGATTCATTATATACCCTAACCAATGTTAAACTACCACTTTCATTTTCAAGAGCTATAGTTTTTAAAGTTGTTACTGAATAATTCATGGTAGATTGATACTAATATCATAGTGGATAAAGAATAATTCATAGCAGGTACTAATTAATTTTCAGTGGATGCAAAAAAATTTATAGTGGATACATAACAATTTTAATAAATATGGAATCATTTATACTACACTTTAAAAATTAATAGCAGACAATGAATAATAAATAATAAACAGACAAACTATTCAATGAATATATTCTAATGATATATTATTCATTCATTGTCTGTAATCACTTATCTAGTTCAGGGTCATGGTGGGTCCGGAGCCTACCCAGAATCACTGGGCGCAAGGCAGGAACACACCCTGGAGGTGGCGCCAGTCCTTCACAGGGCAACGCACACTCACACATTCACTCACACACTCTCACCTACGGACACTTTTGAGTAGCCACTCCACCTACCAACATGTGTTTTTGGACCGTGGGAGGAAACCCATGCCGACACGGGGAGAACACACCTCACAGACAGTCACCTGGATCGGGACTTGAACCCACAACCTACAGGTCCCTGGAGCTGTGTGACTGCAACACTACTTGCTGCACCACTGTGCCACTCTTGATATATCATTTTATTTCTTATTATATTTCAACATTAGTATTACACTTTAAAATAGATTATATGAAGACGTGTATAAAATGTGTGTAAACTTTATGTCAAGTGAGTGTAAAGTGTGTTTACCGCGAGGTCAGAGAGGAGTCCGTCCAACTGATACTGGTCTTTAAAATCAGGATTATATTTCTGTTGGATTTCAGTCTCCAGACGCTTCAGAAGGTCCTGAGTGTCTCTGGCCTCTTTGTGAAACTGAACACAAAAAATGAAACATTTAAATTAGGACATTTTATCCTCTTTTTACAGCCATCTTTGAAGCGGAGGCAGGGAGTCCAAATATTTACACTGTGTTTATATAGTGTTATATATGCTGATGTGTTTAATTGTGGCATTTGTATAGTTTCATGAAGAAAGTTGCAGTTGTGTGTTTTATCTTTGCAGATAAGTGTTAATTACAACTCTTTGCTCACTAGCAGCTCAATGCAGTCACAACAAAACTCTGACGCAGAGCGACAACAATGTCAGAGATATTCTGAGTTATATGGAGAGATATATATGACTTATGTTAATAAATCTCATTACTTAATTCTGCTGGTGGTTATGACCACTAAGGAGCCTGCATAAGAAGGCTACTACTTACATTTTTTCTCATATATTTACATAATTCCTCCCCTAAGTTCTTTTAAAATGTTAGTATGATTTTATTATAAATACAGTGTTAATTTTCATTCTTTTCTGTTTTTTCTTATTGCTCACTAGCAGCTCAAAACAGCATTTCATATACTGACTTTTCTAGGTGTAGTTTACACCTGCTTTAAAGGATCCATGCTGTAGATTTTGTTTAGATGTATGTGTGATGTATTCCCTAAGGTGAATTTACAAAGTTTGTGAGATTATATATCAGAGGGAGGTTTCAGTGCTTTGTTCTCCTCACCTTGTGATACTCATCCATGTGTTTAAGGTGGTTCTCCTCACAGATCAGAAGGTTCAGATACTCCTTCCAGTCGGCATGAACAGCCTCCATATGAGCCTGGACACAACACATGTCTCAGATAAACACAAAATGATACAAAAAATGCAAAAAACTTTTTTAAATGTATTTAATCCATTAAAACTGTTGTAATAAATCTTAATAAAATGCTTTTTAAAGCAAAGTGTCATTTTATTGTTGGTGTTTAGTCTTGTTTGAGTGTGTGTGTGTGTGTGTTTATATTTTACCCTAAGTAAAATATTGGTGATGTATCATGGCTGAAAATTTCTGCTTTGAAACTGCATCAAAACACAGTCTCAGAAACACGAATTACACAATGAGCTTTTATACCTCACACACCTAAGGAACCTATCCCATCAACCTGTGGGGTGGGCTTTTGGTGTTGCAGGTGACTGGTGGAGGGGTAGGTGGAGATAGAGGCAGGGACTAATTGCATATTCATAGATACTGCATTAGCTAGTTTGAAGGTGCACTTACAGCTAAAACACTTTTAAGGTTTTAGGGGATCTTTCTATGGGAAATAACTTTAATTTTATAGATTAAGAATAGACTTTACAAATGCAGCACATAATATATATATTATTTTTAGAGAAATACAAATATTTGTAATATCTCTTTACTGTTCACAGTAGATATGTTTATATTTTATTTATGATTTTAGAGTATTTTTGTGTTCTTACCTCAATGACGTTCTTTCCCGGGTGGTTTTGAGCGATGAGTTTCTCTCCATCGTCATTCAGCTTTGTGATTGCCGTCTCCTTTGCCTCCAGACTCTTACTGATGAAGTTCTGTTACAAGAATGTTACACAAAGCTGTCATTTTTACCTTTATTACATTTCTTTTTACATTTAAGCTTCCACCAGGGGAAGGCTAAGTGGAAATAATCACACAGTAGTCTCTATAAAAAAAACATGTATCTCCAATACAAAACCTTCTAAAATTTCAGTGAAAGTCAATGTGAAAATATTTTATTCCAAGTAATTTTGTTTTTGTTCTTGAGTATTTCTATTGGTCCATTCATCATTACATTCACACAGTGTGAAGGACAGCTGCTGTGTTCAAATGATGCAGTAAAACACCCACAAATTAGATACAGGTTTTTCTTTGGACAGCAACAATATTCCTTCATTCTGTTTTTCTGGTTCACACTCTGTTGTCTATAAACATGGACTAAAGCGCATTAGCTCACAGCTAAACACAGTAGCTGCACTAACACTGTTAGAAATTATTTGTGTCAGGCATCTGTGAAAAAAAAAGAAAAACACCTGAAACTTCAAGCATTATTTCAATGCTGACCAAGCAAAAAAGATGGTCATTTGATAAATACTCAAAGTTATTGGTTAAATATTTAAAAGAATTTAAAAATGTAAGAATTTAAAATTGTAAAAATAAATACAGTTTTTGCTTTGAGCACACTTTCTGGTTGATAGATCATATTATAAAGGAGTCAGTGACAGAACTTTCTGTCTGCAGATGTAGAAACAACAGTTAGCTAGCACAGCTAGCTCTGAGCGTGCTTCTGTATTAAGGAATTAAAATCTCAGGGTGAATTTGGGGGTTCAGTTCTTAATCTGTGTCGGCTGAATGCCTTCAGAGCTTTTACTAACTATAAAAATGCTAACGCACGAGTAAAAACGTTGCTGTACCTCATATTGCCTCTTGCGGGCTGGGTAGTCCAGGTTAGCGTCACTCCAATCGTAGCCGATGCGTTCGTCCGCCTGCTGGTCCAGCCAATACAGTTCATTAGTGCAGCGCTGCATATAGTCCTTCAGACTCAGCAGGTTCTTCTGACGAGCGATGGAGCTTGCCTACAGAAAGGATAAAACACACACACACACAATGTCATTCAGGCAAAGCACTGCTCATCTAAAGCACCAAAACCATTGTGGAGAAGACTGTAGTCTGCTAAACATGCATGAGTGAGTGTAACACAAATATGAGCCCTTCACTTTCATTCGCAGGACTTTCAGAACTTCAGATCAACACGGCATAACTCTTGTAACTTAAAATATTTTTGTTGATATTCTAATTTATACGAATCTTACAAATAAATGTATATAAATAACTGTAGTTCATGCCTCCTAATTGTGTGGACATCAAACCTACAGCAGATATTTGGTTAAAAAAATGTAATTAACTGCATAAATATACAAATAATTTTGTGTGTTAAAATAATTACAATTCAATACAGGGGTTTAAGACTTCAGCACTAACTGAGATATGGTGGAAGACTGCGTCTCTGATTTTATAATGATGACCACTACATTAATTTTTTCAGCCTTGTGAAGTGACCGCTCAGTTAAACCTCTCTGTGATTTAAACATTTCTTTATTGCACGAAAGTTATATATGTGTAAAATCTATTCATGACGGATTAAAGGGTGGGTGAAACTGAGTATACTAAGTCACTTCTGTTCAGCAGGAAAAATCTGGATTAATAAAGATGAGATATTTAATATTATTTGTTATCTTCATTGTTTTTTGTGTTAGAGAATAAGTACAGTCTGCACTGGCTGAGCACATTTTATATTGCGAATAGCAGTTCAGTAAAAGGTGCCCGCTCCTGAGAGAAACACCCCTTGGCGGTGTGTCCAAGGCAGTGCAATGTCCTGGTCTGAGTAGTGCAGGATCAGTGAGGGTTAAAGGAATTCAATACAAGTGAGGAGAATTAGACACTGTTCCCCCGAGAGAGTTTTGAATGAGCAAATATGACAAGTAAATATTTACATGTGGAACAGGTCCAGTAAAACAGATTAACTTCTTATTCAAACTGGTCAGAGTTTGTTATCTCACAGTAGCTGACGGGGTGGGTCAGTGGAGAGAGAGAGAGAGGGAGAGAGAGACATAAAACAATGAAATAAATTAAAATTTACCAGGAGTTTGTTGTACTTCATCTGCTGAGGGCCAACGTATTCCTGCAATTAAATAAAAAAATTAAACAGAAATATACAACAACAATAAAGCACTGCAGAAGCATGTGATGGATCTTGTCTGTTCTTGGGTATAATATTGTATCCAAAAGTATGTGTGAGTTTTAAATTATTTTAAAATGGGGATTTCTATGTTAGCAGATGTAGCATATTACAGTTTTTCTCAGTTGCTTTGGTGCATTTCTCTGATCAGAATTAAAATTCTCATAACTGTTAGTTCAACCTCCACAAGATAGACTCATTTGTGCACATCATAGTAGCAGTTTCACAGTCCATCCAACAAAGTGCAAATGCTTTTGGACATGCATCAATTGCTTCCAGACAATTCTCTGCTGTTTTATAACATTATCATTTGATTATGTCATGTCAGGCAAAATGAACTATACTTATGAATGCTGAATAGTCTTTCCCTATGACACCAATAGTCCTCATTTCATTGTTTGAATCATTACATACAAAACTGTTGAACTAGTTGTCAAAAGCAGTCAAGAAAATCTTATGCATTTCTTTATCATTTTTTTCTGAAAATGTCTCCCAAATTGAACCATTCCTCTCAGGTGAACCTCAGCTTTCACTGATGAGAAATGTTTGTGACCAATGATAAGCCACTTCTCCACAGTCCCTCAAAGCTGAATCTAATGAACCCTCAATTGGCCAGCCTATATGAACCAACAGGACATAGTGTGTACCATTTTGTCAATACAGTGACACAAAAATGAAAGGTCAGCATCGTGGAAGAGGGGTGAGGATGTGCGGAGGAAGGGGAAGGGGACAAACCAGGGAAAGAGGAAGAAGAGGCCAGTACATAGGCAGATTCCTGATGAAATTAGGGCTACAGAAAACAGCGTCCTCACCCATATCCCACATCGTGGTCCATACAACACACAACATTTGCTGACTTTTTTAGATTATCTTTACAGGGACATAATCCCTGAGAATGAGAGGGGTCTAAATGGAGACCATCTGAACATCTTTGTTGGGATAATGTGCGTTTTCACCACTCAGATTTGGTCAGACAGTGGTTTGCAGCACATGAAAGGCTGCTGGTGGAATATCTCCCTCCCTACTCCCAATTCCTTAATATAATAGAGGAGTTTTTCTCTGCCTGGAGGTGGAAGGTATATGACCAGCATTCACAGACCCAAATGGCCCTGTTATTGGCCTTGGATGCAGCATGTGATGACATCACAGCAGCATCCTGCAGAGGGTGGATTCACCACTTGAGGAGATACTTTCCTTGCTCCATTGCCAGGGATGATATTCTCTGTGATGTTGATGCAAACATGTGGCCAGACAGACAGGAACGTATGGATGTGCAAGAATGATTTACAGTACTTTGTATGTTCCTATTCAGTTCCAAAATTTACTGCAATATTGTTTACAGTTGTGCACAACTCTATGTTTCTTATTTTTGTTATAAATAAGTTTGCACTTTGCTTTTGCACAGTGCTGTGAACAAATTAGAATTTCAGTATTATTTGCAGTAAAAATGTGAAACATACATAGTGTCTTGTACTCATTTACCTCACTAAATACAATAATGTATAACTTACTGTAACTGTAGACTTCAAATGGGTGTACTAATAGTGTATAGTGCTGTCTTGAGCATTTTCAGGTAGTGTCAACATAATCTGAGTTTTTGGCACTGGAAAACACTTACAGAGTGAACTGTCGTAATGAAAACATGACAAAGCCAGTTGACCATCTTGGTCATAAACAATGGTGTCAGGAGTTTTTATTTTGATGACACAGACACTTTCATTGATATGAATACTTGCCTTTGAGGAATGAGGAACTATTCATTTTGAGCAAGTGACATGCTTTTGCAGATTATCAACTAGTTTTTGACTAGTTTTTGTTTCTACTAATTGTTTTGAGAAATTCACTTAATGTTGTGCAAATGTTAATAGTGATGTGAGAAATGCACCAAAGCAATTGAGAAAAACTGTAATACTTCATTTTTATTATTTTGTTTTTGTCAAACAAATAATCTTTATATTTATTTTCTTTCTATATTTTTTACATTTATTGTCTTTAAAACTACACAACAGTCACCATAATATGGCGAATAGGAGAATATTTGATTTACAGTTATATGTTACAAAAAAAATATTTTAAATCTAATTTGTAAACCTATTATTTAAAACCCGCCCCGAAACCCAACTGGTTTCATATTATAGACGACACTTATTCCAAGCTTCTCAGCATCAGTGTTTAGGAATATTATATTAGTGGTTATATCATATATTATTATTATTATTATTACTGTTGTTGTTATTATTTTATATTAACCTTATCATCCCCGTCTGTGATGTAAGGAGCCAAAGCCTCCACTTCACTGTGGAAGATGTTGTGTTCCTCCACGTCTTTCTCAATGGTCGGCAGGTCCTGTCCAAACCCTTTATTGTTCAGGTTTGCCTGAATAAACACACACACACACACACACACACACACCACATTTGAACAGCCATATGTTTTCTCATAACAGCATCCATTATATTAACTATAAGTCCAAAGGTTTGTGGATATGGAGCAGCTGCACATGAGCCTACAGCCACCATGTTCTAAGCCAAGAATGGGCTAGAAGGGTATATCTTTCAGCATGGGGCTGTGGAGCACAAACACACTTGTTCCCTTTAGTTGCAAAGAAACACTGGCGGAGCAGGTGTCCACAAACATTTGGCCATAAAACACAGTCAGAAACAGAGAGAGAGAGAGAGAGAGAGAGAGAGAGAGAGAGAGTGAATGAGAGATTTGGGCAGGAACAAGAGAAACAACAGAGACATGTGAAGGAGTGAGAAAGAAGGGCAAAAGCTATGGAGAGAGAAAGATGGAGAGAGTGAGAATAAGAGATGAGGGAAAGAAAAGAAATACAGAGAAAACAAGAGATTTAGAGAGAAGGAAAAGATGAAGGAAAAAAAAGTGGAGAAAGAGGGATACAAATACAGGAGAGAGAGAGGGAGAAAGAGAGGCAGAGAAAAAAGACAGGAAAGAGAGAGAGTGGAAAAAGAGAGAGTGGAAAGAGAGAGAGAGTTTGTGTGTTATTAACTCACCAATTTCTCGTCGACCATTTTGCCCCAGTTGACGCTGGGCAGCCCCTCGGAGCGGGTGAGGTTGTAGATGATGTTGCGCTCATCTTTTAGTTTCATCACTCGTCCACGCAGCTGCTTCATACTGAGCACAAAAATAAACTCCTTTAAATAAACATTGTCATAAAACACCTCACATGTCCTTTAATGTGACATTCACACACCTTAAATGTTACATTAAAGGAGTAATGTCACTTTTCCAGTGCTTCCTCTTCCCTTAATGAAAGTCATTACACTGACATCTAGTGGCCTGGAGGTGTCAAAGATTCTCTAATAAACCTGTTTCAAACCCGTCTGCCCTTGTGTGGGGGACCCTCTCTATGGACGATAAATTAGCTCATTCAGGGATGACAGGGCACTTTGGCTTCTTTTCCAATGCAGGCCCAAATGGTTCTTAAGATGACTCCCTATGGTTCAGAACCATTGCTGACCCGCTGGCCCTTTTACGATTTTTTTT